>NC_143557.1:39781750-39932625 GCF_054136105.1 Typopeltis vanoorti
TAGTTGATTAAGTGATAGTCATTATTATCAATAACTTGATCAAAAACTGAAACATGTTATTAGCGCTGATTTTTAAAATCAAAATTTATTTATGTACAGTATTTATTGTTTTACTGTCTTCGACTTATAGGCAAAATATTATCTGGTTGCCACGGAAGCGCTGTTTACACTGTAATAGTATGCAGGGATGAACAAAGCATGGAAGATATATTTATAGTACTTACGAATAGGGGAGGGGGGGTCTGGAAAGTTCTCATAAACACCTAGAACAAAAATGATATTAAAACAACTCATATAACCACAAGAAAGAACATACGAGGATATAAGAACATAAGTTACCTTCATAACTCTGCTACTAGTATATGAGTTGCTTCAATATAATTTTTGTTCTAGGTGTTTATTAGAATTTTCCACACCTCCACTCGTAGTTACTACCCAATGTATAGGGCAACTAAATGTTCTAGAGATTGCAGGTCGGCGTTTGTAATTAATTAATTAAGCTGACATTTCTACAGTAAGACTAGATTTTTGGGAGTACTAGGGCATTTCACTGTGTGTGTGTGTGTGTGTGTGTGTGTGTGTGTGTGTGTGTGTGTGTGTGTGTGTGTGTGTGTGTGTGTGTGTGTGTGTGTGTGTGTGTGTGTGTGTGTGTGTGTAATGTCAATATCATGGACACTGTATCGCATGTATTAGCACTGTTACTATCATGTTGATCTGAATGTATTAATATTGGAAACTCTGTTGTATCAGTTATTATACTTCCTCCTCCTCATCATCAAATTCCTGACATTTACCCTCAAGAAGTGTAAAGGATATAATAGTACTACACGAAAAATTTACATCATTACTAACTTCCTATCTACAATTTTCCTCCAAATCAATCTGTCACCTGTCAAGACTTACATTGTCAGAACTTATATTTCTATCTTCTAAGGCACTTTGTATCGTATCAATCCACCAATATCTTGGTCTTCCTCTGAGTCTTTTTTTCCTGCGAACCTGGCAGAGAACACTTGTTTTGCTAATCTTTCCTCGCCCATTCTGTTTAAGTGACCATACCACCACTCTGCTAACACATTCCTGGATGCTAACAAGGTCAAGTTATCTACTAATATCCTCGTATTTAATATGATATTGCCATTGATGCCATCTGTTCACGTCTCTTATCTTTCTCAGGACTCTCATATCTGAGGACTCTAGCCTTTGGTCATGTGTTTTACTTCTGACTCAGCTCTCAGATTCATAAGTCAAAATTGGTTTGAACATTGTCTTGTATACAGCTAATTTAGTCTTTGGACTAATTTCTCTCTTATTCCATATAAATTTATTCAGTTGACTTCCTACCATACCAGCTTTGGTATGGTAGGAAGTCAACTGAATAAATTGTTGATTCTGTTCTCTATTTCATTATTTAATTTACCATCTTCACTAAAAATCGGGCATAAGCAGCTGAAATGTTTTACTTGTTCTATAGGTTCTCCATTCACAATGCAGCTGATTTTTTCAATGCTTCTGCCTATTTTCATTGTCTTTGTCTTGTTATTGCCCACCTTCATACCATATCATTGCAACATTTATTCAATTTAGTCAGGGAATCTTGCAGACCTGTAGCATATTTATTTAGAAATATAACACCATCCGCATAAAGCAAAGAGCAGACATTAACATCTCCGATTTTGATATCAGGTTTAATACCACTTTCCTTAATGCGATCCATATAGATAGTGAATAACAGAGGGGATAATGTACATCCTTGTCTAACACCAGATTTAAAATTAAACCATCTTCCTGTACTTCCTTCAATTCGAACTGCCGACTTACAACTGAAATACAGATTAAGTATTGCTTGATATAATGCCCCATTGACTCCACATAACTGTAGCATTTTTGAATAGCTTCTCTCTTGGCACCTTATCATATGCTCTTTCCAGATCTACAAAACGTAAAGATCTTTGTTATATTCCCATGACTTCTCAACTATTTGTCGTAAAGTGGAAATCTGATCCTCACCAAGCTTCTCTTCCACAATTCTTCTCAACCGTTTCTCAAGTACTGGCATAAATCTTACCAGGAATACTCAGTACAGAAATACTCTGTAATTTTCACATTCAGTTTTATTTCCCTTTTTATATATGGGTACTATAAGAGCTCTACTCCAATCATCTGGTATTCATCCCTCTGTTCAGGCCCTCTAAACTATGCATTACAGCCACTGTTAGACTTTTATACTTCCAAACTTGAGTATTTCTGGTCGAATATCATTTACTCCTGCTGTCTTTCCACATTTCAGGCCTTTGATGGCGTTTTCTACTTCAAGTATGGATATGTATTCTTGATTGCATGCCTGATTAGTGTTTTGTATCATTATGCTGTCAGCACTGCTAGCTTCATTTAGCAATTTTTCCAAGTAATTACTCGATACATCAAGGATATCATTTTTCCCAGTTTTCATGTCAACGTTATCGTCTCTAATTCCTTTTATAACACTTTTTCCTCCATTTCTGAACTTTTTCAACAGCCTCCAGAATATTTTGCCATCTTCCTGATATTTATTTTCTATGTTCTTACCCAAATCTTTCCATTACTTTTGTTTAGCTAGTTTTACACAGTGTTTAGCTGTCTTACATTTGTCTCTATATTCTCTAAGAGCACAAGCTGACATATTTGCCTGGAACTTTCAATACATATATTTCTCTATTGCGACAATATCTACTTCAAAGTACTAGTTTTTGATAAATCTAAATAACTCAGTCTGTCACACATACATAAAAACCAAAATATGCCAAAAAATATCTTTCAGCAGCATTCCGACACGGGACTTTAGTTGGTTTAGCCTCGAATCCAATTCAAGGTATTATGAGAAGCTTCAACTATAGAGAAATAGTTTTGAAATAAAAAAGATTACATAGTGGGAAGGAAATTGAGGTTATTCACCTACTAAAAAGTAATTACTTGAAAGAGCATGTGTAAAAGTTTAATCCCTTTTCCACATTAAATATTGCATAACACTGATCAAGTAATGCTATGAGCTACTGTGTTACTCATAGCATTACTCATGTTATTCATGCGGCATATCAAAAAAGTGTAACTTTTTTGATATGCAGCATGAATTTCAATTCTCCCTACCACTAGTACCCTCAAATCTGTAGCTACATCAATTTCCTTCAATTGTATCCGGCTATTGTAGAACCCACTAATAGAAAGAGATAAAGAAGTTATTATTTCACTTATTAATCTTTATAAAACCACACCTGTTTACCATACACAGGTCTGGTTCCAGGTTTCTTAGGAATGAAAAAGTGGGGAGAAGATCCGAAGGTATATAACCAATATGGTAAGTGGTGTCCGTGGAATAATCCCTATTAGTATAGATTGAGAATTTCTATAATGGTGAATATGAAATGGCTTGCAAGAGTATACTGTGAGTGCTTTCTCTGTGTATGTGTGTTCAAGATGAGGTATGATGATATGTATTGTGTGGATAAATTTAGTATGGACCGTCTACGATGAGTTTCCAGAACACATGGAAACGCTATGCAATAATAATAATAGCAATAATATTTTTAAAAGGTGGTTTCAATCATGCGGAGTATTTACATATATGCAATTAAAACATTCCATTTTATGTTCAGTACTTTCGGTACATTTATCCAAAGTGCAGAGTACATGCACGATTTTGATAATTATACATAAGATATTTTTAGTGTGTGTAGCTCATTGGAAGTGATGTGTGCATTCAGGGTGCGAGACCGAAGACAGAGCGTCGTCAGTTCTATTCTAGTCACCAACTAGAGGAATTTTTAGGCTTATATATATGTAATTGGAATACTTCATTCTCTTCCGAAGAAATTGTATGTTCACAGAAATAAGATAAACAACGTAACACCATCATGCAAGTTATGATGGTGTTACTCAGAACTTCTTCCATTTTCTATGAGCAATTATCTAGGGAACATCGGATAATACAGAATTCCATATGTGCGTAAAGTAGTGTTTCATATTACCCGAAGTTCCTGTATAAATTAAAATAATAATAATAATAATTCGAAGTGTACAGTTACAGTTGAATAAAATTACATTTTGAAGTAATTTTTGTACAATAAGAATAATTTCTTTATAATATAATTTTTCATATGTTGTATTTATTACACACACACACACACACACACACACACACACACACACACACACACACACACACACACACACACACACACACACACACACACACACACACACACACACACACACACACACACACACACACACACACACACACACACACACACACACACAGGCATGAATTAGACCAACTTTCAGAGAGTTATAATTTCAGTGGCTTGTTGCGTACATATTTTGTTAATTATTAAATTAACAAAATATTAAGCAGTATTTTCAAAGAGATTTCATTCATCATGAGACAGATGTAGGGTGTAGCATCGAGATATCAGAAGCGGTTCTTTGTTGCAGGATATGGTATAACCAATTTCATTAATTTGTAGATCCTTTATGTATGCTGTCCAGGGTTTAGTCCTAACATATGCTCTCGAGATATTTCTGTCTTTGGATCTCCTTACAAAGTGGAGAAGGAAGAATTAGTTCATTTTCTAATATTATCTATCCAGGTAATTCTAGGCTGTCCCAGTGTATTTTACAGAAGTCATGCCCTCCAGTGCTAATTGAGGTAAGCTATCTAATCTAGCTATAAGGCCCAGATCAGAGCTGTTTCCGACATATTTTAGTGTTAATATTTTCTTGTGTTCTTGCAATGGAGAAGGTTTTTCTAACCTCATCAGTTGTTATACATGTGCCATGTATAGTATATTCAAAAGTATTCTGTAGCAGTTTTCTCGAGGGCCAATAGTCTTTTCTCATCTTCCTTTAGCAATGTCCAACTCTCACATCCGTAATAGTGAAATAGAGTTAAGAAGGATAACAATGAGTTAGTCTTGTAGCTAGCTGGATTTGATTGTTCCTCCAAAGTGGCTCTAATCTCTGAAGGTCAACAGTTGCTTTAGCAAAGATTTAATATTAAACCTTGGTTTTTGTTACATTGAGTCGGATATCGTATCATCTTGCTTGCCTCCTTAAATTTACGTACATACTTATTAAATTCTATATGGCATTTTAGCAAAACACATATCTACTGTTTTTTTAACACATTTTGCACTAAAACATTGTTTATTTATTTTTTTATGCATTTACAATACTGTAGTTGCTATAATTTTTTTTTATATTGATCCCAAATGAGGTATAATGTATCAGCTTTCGTTTTCGAAGCTTGTGTCAAGCATGTCTGAGGAAATAATGATCGTTGTAGACATTCCTAGTTATTTTAGATGAAGAAGGTAGTCGCTACATCATTTTGGTTAAAATGAATGGTAGAATAATAAATGTACTTTGATACATAAAATAAGTATCATTTGAGTATAAAAACTGGATCATATTAACCTACATTATTGTAAAATTGGTAGACCGAAGTTTATTCAGTGCAATGTTGAATCTTATGAGAGTTGCTTCCATGGAGCAACGGCAGTCATCATCATCCACATGTTATCTGGCATTAAACGACAGCCAAGTGGGATTATCTTCGTCCTATCTATGACTTGTTTCACTGTTTGGAATACTGTTTTCAATGTTCTGATCCAAATATTTGACTAAACGTATCATTGAAGCAATTTTTATTGTATTGACACAGTAATTCTCCATCCCATTGTAAATTCACTTCCCTTATGCAAGTCATGGTTGGTTCTCAAAAAAAGTGTAACGGCAGTACAAGAAATGAACCTGGCTTATGGCAATTGGCTTTCATCCAAATCAATTGATTCTTCGTCTTCATTTTCTGTGTATAGCAAAGTTTAAAACAGCTTCAAGCAAACTATCACCAAATTCAAAACTGATTTTCACAAGACGTTTTAAAAGCAGGACATATACTATATCCAAATAGCAGTCTTGCTTTCTAATGTATTTTTTCTGGTTTCTCTTTTATTAAAGTTCTTACATAAACCAGGTTGGTAAATGTCACCCTACCATTCCAAACACAACATTCAATATCCACATTTGATTTTTCAAAATTAGATATTGAATGTTAAAAGAAATCAGACGTTTTTACAACCTTGATGTTAAGAAAGTCTCCCATTCCTCATTTCATTTCTCAGATTGTGCTCCAGAGTTGACTCTTCTCCATTGTCGCCATCTACTAATGATACACCGCTTCTACACTGAAAATTAGTCATGTTCAGCACATTCCTAATAAGGTTGAAAAACCTTCGTCATCTAGTTACTGCACAATCTGTGGAGAAAACTAATAATGGTCGACAAATGGAGAAAAACAATAATACTCAACATCTCTGCTATCTTGAAGACCTTTACTTGAAACAATAGTAGGCTGACCATACGCACCGTTTTAAACGGGACAGTACCGTTTTTTTTGTTTTGTTTTTTCATATTTCCCGGCCGTCCTGTCGTTTTAATAAAAATGCCATTTTTGTCCCGTTTTTAATAAATCCTATAAATATACTTTAATATTGGTCGATCATAAATTATTATTCATAACCTATAATCGTATATTAATATCATGGATACCAGAAATTTGTATAACCATGGAATCGCATTGTTGGATATTAAAAATCGAGATATGCAGTGATTTATTCAGAGAAAATGATAAATACATTTTGCAACACTTGCGTCTCAGACGTGGCGTATGTTCTGCTATAGCGTTAGTTTTTATTTTGTCTGTATGCTAACCGGTGGCGTTGTTATTCAATGTAGGTGGTTTAAATTTCATAATTTTTAAAGTTTTAAGTTTCATTTTTTAACGCTTTAAGTCTATCCTTGCAATGTCAAAGAAGCGAAACTGCAGTTTTAATGACGATCTCCAGAAAGAATTCAAATTTATTAAACTGGACAAGCTGTGTAGTGATGGAACAAAAGTGGTATGCCAACATTGTAATGTCCATTTTTCTGTTGCTCATGGAAGTAGAAGCGACATCTACATAGCCAGAAACATAAGGATGCTGAAAAGACTCTGGCTTTTCAGCATCCTTTAATATTTTCAATTAAAAACATTAGCTCGTTTATAGTGAGACGTGATGTTGATAGCGAAAGTGATAAAACTGCAGCAACTGAAGCTCTTGTTGATTATTATACTATGGATCACGGCCAAAGTTTTCGGGCAAATGACTGCTTGTCGACATTGATCAATAAAAGTTATGAACCAAAATTTTCTTCAGCACATACCAAATCAGAAGCAATAATTACCAACGTTTTATCACGATTCATATTGGACAAAGTAAAACGTTTTTAATCGTCTTACTTTTTCATGAATACAGAATATTGCATAACCACCGTCCCATTTTTGCCATCCCAATGTCCCGTTCTTGTCTCAAGGAAATATGGTCAGCCTAAACAATAGTCATATATTTTCTACCACTGTCAATCAATTTATCTTGGTTATATCTGGATAATTAGAGTGAAGTTTAGGGAATCGCAAGTAGTTTTCCTTGATATCTCTCAGGCGTTCCATCATGTACATTACAATGGCTTATGAACTCTTCTTCGATCATATGGTCTGCCTTTTGACTTCTTCATCCAGGATCCAAGTTTTTCATGGATGCAAAATACATAAGATGATGGATGGATGGATGAATGGTTATCCTCAATCTTCTGCAAGGCTTTGTGCCAGTGGTTAAATTCTAAACGAATAAGTTCAGGGGATTATGCAAAATAACCAATTGTATTTACCTTTGGATGCTATCCAGGGAAGCTCCAAACCTCCCCATCCCTTTCATCATGCATTCGTAATCAGGCTACTGTTGATATTGACTTTATATATCTATTCCAAACTGTAAACAAATGTTGAATAATAACACATTAATGTAGGCATAATTACCGTAAAGGGAGAAAAGTCACAAACCAGAAAAATGTTCCTACAAAATAACCAGTCGTATTTATCTTTGAATGCGATCCACTGGTCGAGTGTCCAGCAAGTCAGCAAATCTTTCCTTTCGTTCAGCGTATTAATATTATCGCATTACAACTGATGGAAATTCTGCGTTTCTGTGGATTCGTTGCACACCTCTTTCTCTTCAGAAACTATACATTACAAACTTGTTTTTTATTATCACTATCATCCGAGCTATTTTTCCATTTAAAGAAGGTACCAGTGTACTTACTCATAGTTGAAATACCGTATTTACTCGAATATAACTCGCACCGCTGATTTTACTTTTTGAAACAAGAAATTAAAAAGTTTCGCATATACCTCGCACATGAAAAATAAATCTTAAACATGTTCACGTCGGGACGATAGTAACTTGTTTCCGCAGAAAACATACCCTCCCCAATAGCCACTATACTGCAGAGGCAAGAAAAAAAAAAGTCAATAAATTACAAGCACTCTGTGTAATATATTTCTCAACAAATAGTGCAATTAGAGAAAACTAGGATAAAAACGACACTAATGAATTAATCACCTATCCGCTCCCACAGAAACTATGCTGTATAGACTCAAGCAAAACCATCTGATGCACTGGCAAACAAAGTATCTAACTAAAAACTATTGTTATTAATTAGATGTGTGTGAGTTCTCTCGGCAGCAATAAATTCAACCAAACGTGTTAAAATTTGTAAATGTGTTAAAACTAAGAAATATATATATAGTGAATGTTGTTATGACAGTTTCACATATTGGAATTCGATTGAAGAGAGTTAGCATTTCAACTCAATTGTCGGCTTGCTTTTATTTTTCCGTCCAGTGATATTTTGTTAATATCGCACCAATCATATGCTTGCCATTGCTGTTTGTTTTTGAGTTAGGCTTAATTACCGTAAATGGAGAAAAGTCACAAAACAAAATCCGATGCATAAAAAAGTTCTGAACTGTTTCAGCCTGGCCCCGGAGGGCCCTGGGGCCAGGCTGAAATCTTTTTCATCTATATTCAGGATCTTTTTCATCTTTTTCATCTATATTCAGGATCTTTTTCATCTTTTTCATCTATATTCAGGATCTTTTTCATCTTTTTCATCTATATTCAGGATCTTTTTCATCTTTTTCATCTATATTCAGGATTTTCTCCAGTTCACTGTAAATCCAAAACATGGTGGTTCTGATAACAGTACACTGCATCCCTCTTCCTTGCTTGATAAATCCTTTGATATACAAATCACCAAAGCTTACTGAATATACACCCCTTCCTTCTCAAATTCTAATCTCCAAACCATTTTTCAATGGTTTTCTGATAACCTCGTTAACTTCAATACTAGTAAAACTTAATCCTGTTTTATATATCATGAAAAGAACCAATTATTTTGTCACAGTTTTGAAAATGCCAAAATCTCTAGGAAGTTTTCCTCTTGGAATTATTATAAATTGAATTACCTCTTGGCATAAACTCCTAAGCATCCAAAAAAGTTTTTTCTTTCCCTCAAGATCCAGTTCTCAACAACTATTAACTCTTTACAAAGTATATAAAACCATTGTTTGTTATTCTCACATTTCCAATGGTATATCCCTAAACGCTCTCTGAAAATATCTTCCTTGTGCAAAAAAGAGCAATTTAATTGATTAATGACTCCCATTTTCTACAAATATTTCCATAGATATTGTTCATCAGAACTGGCATTGATTAATTCTCTGCTATCTTCTCATTATCATTATCATGACCATCAAATTCCTTGCTGTTAAAGGGTATACAGGATAACATGAATGTACCATGAGAGTATAATAATAATAATAATAATAATAATTTTTTTTTTAATATTTACAATAAGGTTTATTTTATATAAACGACTTATTTATTTTTACAATGAAAATGATAAGGTTTACTATCACACAGAGTATCTGCACACACACACACAATGAAAAGCATATTCTCTTTTCTGTACAGTACGAAAATTCGATATACAAAATGCAGAGTACATTTCATAAATATGAATATACATTTTTTTAAACTAGCTAAATTTGGATTGGCACCAATGTGCACACAATTCACGATACAATGCAGTAATGCAACATACACACACAATTCAATAATAATAATAATAATAATTTTTTTTTATTATGTCTCAGTATAAGTTACTTACAATAATAACATTTACAGAATTACAATAAGGATTGTACGGAATTTTTTTTTTTTTTTTTTTTTTTACGTCTCAGATGAATTGCATACATAGTTGCTGTAGTAATTATATGTATATAATATTTGTAACGCATTACAAGTGTGTATAACAGATAGTTGCAAGTTAGTAATTTTCTTCCTCGAAGCTTAGCAGAGCTTATCTGAGGAAGATAATAGATGACAGAGGGTGGTGGTTTCATGGTTGTGTTCCTATAGTGGTCACAAGCCAGGTGTTGATTTTACTGTTTGTTGGTACGTGCTTGAAAGACTTCGACTGCTATTACAGTTTAACTTTTTTTTTTGTGCAAATAGGGTTGGATTTAGACATGGTGTGTTTGTTTCTTTGTGTTCTTGTAGTGATAGTTTTTGAGAGGGGGGGATGTCGTAGGTTTGTGTGTGTGTGTGCATGTGGTGGGGGAGAGAGAAACAGGAATTGCTCTAATTTTCATTCTCGCTATAATATTTATATAGTACCTGTTTCAGCTCTCTGTATGTTCCTAGGTTTCTGTTGTCGAACGGCAGTTTGTTTATCATGTCAGGTACGTAGAAGTTTCGGGTGGCTTTGCCATTGTGATTGTTGTACTTATATGTTATGTAGTTTGTTGACTGTGGTCTTGTTATTTGATATGTTGTTCTGGTTACTCTATATGTTGGGCTGTAGTAGTGTTTTAACATGACTGTGTAGTGGCGTAAGTGTTTCACCTTAAATATTTTGTGTTTTGTCCATGCTTCCTGCATAAGAGTGGGTTGTTCCCAGAATATCAGTTTTATAACACTGATATTCTGGTATATTATATAATAATAATAATAATAATAATAATAATTTTTTTTTTTTTAAATATTCTTGAGAAAGTCACAGACTTCAAAGTCTATACAAATAAAAAGCTCGGAAGATATAGATAGGGTGCCAGAGTGAAACAAAAGACTACAACTTAGTTCAATAAGAAGATCTCAACACAACAAAAATGAATGTGAACTGAACCATCAGATAGATGTAATTACACCAGAATACATCAGTAATTGTACTTTCGAATCTCTTGATGCATGGAAACAAAATACAGTACAAGCGAGAGGTCACTCAATCTTGCATATTAACATCAGAAGCATCCGAAAACATTGGTTATTATTACAGGCTTATCTGAGGAATTACACTGATATTATTGATATATTGATTCTTACAGAAGTATCCATAATGACGAAGCGACTGCTTTCCAAATTCCAGGCTTCAAACAACATAGATCATGCCGCCAAACAAGAAGAGGGGGTGGAATACTAATGTTTATGAAACAAAAATTAATAGCAAAAGAAATGGCCTATCAGTTTGAGCATGCTGAAACCCTCTGCCTCGAAATAATTAATACCACGAATACACAGCATCCCATAATACTAAATGCTATTTACAGGCCACCAAACCTAAACATGATAAAATTCTTACACGAACTCAATTGCTGGCTTTCAAACCAAGAAATATGCTCAACCGAACACCTAATGATAATTGGCGACATAAACATAAATATTGCAAATGAAAACCAGAACAACACTGTACAATACCTAGACACACTATCCATGTACAATCTAATACCAACAATAACTTCATGTACTAGAGAAGAAATATTCGGAAATATTATCACTGTCTCCTGCCTAGACCATATAAACGCCCGAGCATCACCAAATAGTTACACTGCATCAGTCATAAAGTGCAAAGTAGCAGACCATTACTTCACCGCTCTAAACCTGCACACCAAGACAATACCCATGCAATGTCCCACAGAAGAAAAACGACAGAAAACAATAATAGACGAAGAAATAGTCAACCACAAAATAAGAAAAACAGACTGGGAACACCTGGCATCAGATTCAGCAGATATCTTATACAACAACATTAAACTCACACTGGAGGAAATATATAAGAAATCTACAAAGAAAGTCCGAATTCGATCAAAAACAACACAAAATCCTTGGATAACACAAAACTTAATCCTAGAAATACACAGAAAGGACGCTTTATGGAAAGAATTAAAGCGATATCCAAATAACACAACTTTAAAAACTGAATATAAGATAACAAGGAATCGCCTTACAACACAAATCAGAAATGCAAAAAGAAGCTACTACAGAGACAAACTAACCTCCGCACAAAACAACATGAAACAAACCTGGCATCTGATTAATGAGATGCTAGATTCTGTTCCCAACACCACTGTCTCCGAAACCATAAAACACAACTTCATGAAAGACGCAAAACCTATCCAACAACTAGCAAATGACTTTTACCAATAATTTGCAGACTCCATCCAAGAACTTCACAGAAATATTCCCCCAATCACAAAACGAGACCCTCCACTTGGACCGCGATCAAAACAGACATTATGGTTCCCACTCTCAGCAGTACATCAATCAAACCAAACAAAGGCCCAGGAATAGATGGTATCAGACCTAAAGATATAAAACAACATGCAACTTTTAAGTCCTATCCTACTAAAACTAATAAATAAAATATTTAAAACAGGACAGATACCAAGTATGCTAAAGACCGCCATAATCACACCCATATACAAACATGGAAAAAGAAATTTAATCAGCAATTACAGACCCATAGCAACATTACCAATTATCAATCAAATTATGGAGCGGATCATACTGAAGAAACTCACAGCATACACTGAGATCTTTAATATTATCCCCAAAACACAATATGGTTTTCAGAAAAATAAGGGAACAACATCTCTCTTGGAAGACTTTACAGACGTAATTAATACCGCCTTAGACAAAATCAAAATAGCCATGGTAGTCTTTATAGATCTAACCAAAGCATTCGATACACTCACACATCAAACCTTGTTAGAAAAGCTGAGGCATGTTGGAATAGACGGGCCACTTCACAGGTGGTTTACAAACTACCCCCAAAATAGAAAGCATATCACACGTATCGGATCAAACCGAAGTAGAGAGCTACCAGTAACCTGTGGAGTGCCACAGGGAGCTGTACTCTCCCCAACTCTATTCAACATTTACACGCACGATATTAATCAGTTACCACTCAAAGGTAAGATATTCCAATACGCAGACGATACAGCAATAATATCCATCCATAATAACGCAAGCATAGCCCAAACAAATATGCAACATGACATAAATCTGAACATAGACTGGCTCACGAAAAACTCCATGCACCTAAACTCAGAAAAGACAAAATTAATGATATTCAGAAATCCACTGACTCGACCAGTTGATAACAAATATATAACCATCCAACATCCACTTTCCAACACAAAAAACACACAGAACAGCAAAACCACTACAACCACTCAGGTTGAAACAATACGATACCTTGGAATTTACCTCGATGCAGATATGAACTGGAATAGCAATATAAAACAACTACACAACAAACTCCGAACAATAAGTGGCAAACTCTACAGATTAAAAGACATAGTTCCCATACGCCTAAAAACACTAATATACAAAGCACTATGCCAAAATATACTAAGATGCGCTATAACAACGTATGCTTTCTGTGCACCCTACAAATTAAATAGATTAATGTCGCTACAGTACAAAATGACAAAACTGATCTTTTGGGAACAAAGAGAAAATCACGACCTTATAAACATTGCAATGGCAGAACACAAAATACTGACAGCAAAACATTTATGTCACTATGCAGCCTTGCTAAAACATTATTTCGATGGCAACTACAGGACAGTTAGAAATACATACCGTATAACAAGACCTCAGACTACTAATTATATCACATATAAATACAATAATCACTACGGAAAGGCCACGCGAAATTTCTACATCCCAGACATGATAAACAAATTACCTTTTGAATACAGAAACCTTACAAACTACAATAGCCTGAAAAGAGCTCTAAGGACATACTACGAACAAGAAACACGCACCCGAAATACCATATAAACTTAATGAAACACAATATATTCGCTCAGGCTTCCAGTTCAGCGACGCATCAGTACATTCCAATTTATTGTGTGGGGGGGAGGGGTGTGCGTGTGAGTGCGCGCGCGCACGCGAATTTCTCAATCATAAATTCCGTAGCATCCTAACACAGTAAAAAAAAAAAAAAAAAAAAAAAAAACATAATAACCAACTGGTGTCATCCTCAGATAAGCTTACATTTAAGCTTCGAGGATGAAAGGAAAAAAAAAAATTAGTTCTCATCCAAGATGTATCATATGTAACCAATTGCATGTAATGTACGTATCACAAGAAAACCAATGTATGTATTATATGTAAACCAATGTACGTAATGTAAATATCACATGTAAACAAATGTAAGTAATGTATCATATGTAAACAAATGTATGTAATGTATACAATAACTGTAACAAATGTATGCAATGTAAAAAAAAAAAAAATTACTTTAAAAGTAAATCATGAGTTTACACCGTATGTTTGTGAAAATAAGGACACATAATATTCAGATTGCATATATGTAAATACTGTTGTATAATCACACCTTTTCAAACTTGAAAAAAAAAAATAGTAAACCACAACATGTAATATTATACAACTCATGTAACTCTGAACAATATAATTGTAAATTATTATTATGATTGTTATATAAAAAAAGCTGTTATCATCATTACTATTTAAATCTCATTATATGTAGCACAAAGTGCTGAACCTTGTAAAATAATATACTGAATAGATGATCATTGTACATATGTAAATATTTGAAAGAACAATAAAAAAAAATTATTATTTAAAAAAAATAAATAAAAAAATAAAATAAAATAAAATAAAATAATAATAATAATAATACTTTTGTCTTTATATTATGTATTTACAACACATGTTCTTCTAATATTAGCAATGAAGATTATACAGAATTTTTGGTATAATTTGTTATTTTTTGTTTTTAAGTTTGAGAAAGAGTGATTAAACATACTAATTTCTGCATTTGCTTATAAGGATTACTTGTAGATGAGTAAGGCAAATTAATCCCACCTACTTCGAAGCTTGGGTTAGCTTTTATGAAGAGTGTGGGATTTAGCCTTCACTGTTTATGTTGTTGCTACTGTTTATGTATGGGATGTAGGCATTGGATGCTAGTGATTTGTGATGCGTATATTAGTGTTAATGGTTTCTTAACTTTGCTGGTATATTTTCCAGAGTTCGTTTTTTAATGTTCTGTAGTTATCTGCGTGTTTTAACTTTCTTGGTAGGTTGTTGAGTTGCTTGGGTATCTGATGTGATCTCACAAAAGAGCCGTATGAGTTGTTGAAGGGTGTGGGGATGTAGAGAGTTGTTGTAGGTCGTGTTATACGATATATGTCTCTGTTGTTTCGATAGGTGATGTTGAAGTAATTCCTTGTTAATGTCATGTAGTGTTTCAGGTTTTTAATGCTCAGAATTCTGTGTATCGCCATGTGCTTGTCGGATATTGGTTGCTGTGTATAAGGTGTCCAGATCACTGTTGACACGATTTTCCTGTGTAGTGTTTCTAATTTTGTAAGGTGGCTGTTTGATGTATTTGCATAGAACTGTTATTCTGTATCTGAGTAGGGATTCGCAGATACCGTGATATAAGAGTTTTTTTTTTATGTTGGGTGGAATAATGTCTTTCACTTGGAAGAGTTTTCCTGCGATGATCCGGAGTTTGGTGTAGGTATACTATATGTTTTGTCCATTAAAGATAGAAATCTATCCGAGGTATTTTGTGTGTATTACAGGTTTGATTTCAGAACATTGGCAGGTATTTTTGTTATTAATGCAGCGGTATGTATGACAATGTATCGATAGTGATGCGGGGCGTATGATTCTTGGGTTGTATATTATCAATATCTGTGTTTTGGTGCCGTTGGTTAGAACTGCGTTTTGGTGGAAGTATGTTGTGATTTCATTTAGGTCTCATTGTGCTTTGCAGAGAACTGTGTTAATGTCTGTGTGGATTGCTAGTAGTGCAGTGTGATCTGCGTATTGAAATATTTGACTTCTCATGGATATGTTATGAGCATCGTTAATGTATATGTTGAATAGGTTGGGTGATAATATGGCACCTTGAGGTACACCGGGTTTTATTTGTATACTCCGACTGTAGCATGTACCTATTTTTGTTACTTATGTTCTGTTTGAGAAGCAGTTCTTGAACCATGTATGCAGTGTTCCTCTTATACCTATTGAGTATAGTTTGGTGAGTAGTATGTCATGTTCAAGTGTGTCAAATGCTTTGGTTAGGTCCAGCAGTATAAGGACGTCGTACTTGTTTTTGTCGAGAGCTTTGTTTATTGTGTGGGCGATATCTTCTAATAAAGTAATGGTGATTTTTGTTTTCTGAAAGCCGTATTCGTTTTGTGAGATGATGTTGTACTTCTGTAAATAGTTATATAGTCTGGTATGTGTTATTTTTTCTAGAATTTTTGAAATGACTGGTAGTGTAGCTATTGGTCTGTAGTTCTGAGTATCGTTTCTTTTGCCGTTTTTGTATATTGGCGTAATTACTGCAGTTTCTAATTGTTGAGGAATAATGCCTGTGTCGAATATTATGTTCACGAGTTTCAAAAGTATTGGATTTATTTGTTCAAAGTGTGTTATAAGGTCTGTGAGTCTTATTTTGTCTATTCCTGGAGTGGTCTTTGGTTTTAGTTGTAGGATTGCTTCTTTCAGTTCCTGTTTTGTTATGGGTGGAAAATACATCGTTTGTTGTTGACTTTGTGTCGATAGCTATTTGTTGATCGTTGGTAGTTTGTCTTTTTTGAGTTGTGTGATGTTGTTTGTGAAAGCATGGTTGAATGAGTCTGCTAGTTCCTCTTGGTTTGTGTCCTGACCGAAGCTTTTTGCAATAAAATCTTGTGCTGAAGTTTTCTTTTTTCGGGTTACTTATTCGTTGAGTGTAGCCCTTGTTTGCTTAATGTTGTCGTTATATTCCGTGAATTTTTGACGAATTTTTGTTGTTAGTTTATATCTTGTGTTTTTGTATAAGGTTTGTAAATGTGTGTTACTGGGTGACTTTTTAAGTTTTTTCTATAGATTTTCTTTTACAGTAATAGTATTTAGTATGTCGGCATTTATCCATGGATTGTTGTCTGTTTGTCGCTCGTTTGTGTAGGTTTTGTTGCTTTTTTGTATATTTCTGTGAACTTTAGTTAAAAATTCTCGTATAATGTTACAGGATCGTTTATTTTAAGTAGGGAATTCCAATCTGTATTTTTCACTTGGTTATCGACAATGCTCTTTAGTATGATCGAGTTTTGTCGACTTTTGTGGTGGTGGGAAGGGGGGGGGTAGGAAACGTAATAAAACGAAGTTAAGACAAAGTAGTGATCGGCAATTTTGACGTTAATTACTGATGATGTATATGTATGGATGGGAGCCCGTATGTCGATATGATCAATGGATGACTTTGTTAGTGAGTTATTGGGCATTTCTTCTCTTGTTGGGGAGTTAATGGTAGGGTTTATGTTGTACTGACTTAGTATATCAAGATATGTGTTAGTGGTTGAGGAAGCGTGGTCAAGAGTATTTATATTAATGTCTCATATTAGATGAGCCTGTGTGTTGTACGCGGTTCAAATAATAACAACAATAATAATAATAATAATAATAATAATAATTTTTTTTTTAAACATTTTATTATGTCTCAGTATAAATTACATACAATAATAATATTTACAATATTTACAATAAGGTTTATTTTATATAAACGACTTATTTATTTTTACAATGAAAATGATAAACTGTTTACTATCACACAGAGTATCTGCACACACACAATGAAAAACATATTCTCTTTTCTGTACAGTACGAAAATTCGATATACAAAATGCAGAGTACATTTTATAAATATGAATATACATTTTTTTAAACTAGCTAAATTTGAATTGGCACCAATGTGCACACAATTCACGATACAATGCAGTAATGCAACATACATACACAATTCAATAATAATAATAATAATAATTTTTTTTATTTATTTATTTATGTATTTTTTTTTTACATTTTATTGTCTCAGTATAAGTTACATACAATAATAATATTTACAGAATTACAATAAGGATTGTACAGATTTTTTTTTTTTTTTATGTCTCAGATGAATTGCATACATAGTTGCTGTAGTAATTATATGTATATAATATTTATAACGCATTACAAGTGTGTATAACAGATACTTGCAAGTTAGTAATTTTCTTCCTCGAAGCTTTGCAGAGCTTATCTGAGGAAGATAATAGATGACAGAGGGTGGTGGTTTCATGGTTGTGTTCCTATAGTGGTCACAAGCCAGGTGTTGATTTTACTGTTTGTTGGTACGTGCTTGAAAGACTTCGACTGCTATTACAGTTTAACTTTTTTTTTTTTTGTGCAAATAGGGTTGGATTTAGACATGGTGTGTTTGTTTCTTTGTGTTCTTGTAGTGGTAGTTTTTTGAGAGGAGGGGTTGTCATAGGTTTGTGTGTATGTGTATGTGTGGTGGGGAAGAGAGAAACAGGAATTGCTCTAATTTTCATTCTCGCTATAATATTTATATAGTGCTTGTTTCAGCTCTCTGTATGTTCCTAGGTTTCTGTTGTCAAACGGCAGTTTGTTTATCATGTCAGATACGTAGAAGTTTCGGGTGGCTTTGCTGTAGTGATTGTTGTACTTATATGTTATGCAGTTTGTTGACCGTGGTCTTGTTATTTGATATGTTGTTCTGGTTACTCTATATGTTGGGCTGTAGTAGTGTTTTAACATGACTGTGTAGTGGCGTAAGTGTTTCACCTTAAATATTTTGTGTTTTGTCCATGCTTCCTGCATAAGAGTGGGTTGTTCCCAGAATATCAGTTTTATCATTTTATCTTGCAACCATTGTAGCCTGTTAAGTCTGTAGTCTGCGCAGAAAGCATATGATGTGATTGCATATCTTA
Organism: Typopeltis vanoorti; assembly: GCF_054136105.1. Taxonomy (NCBI): domain Eukaryota; kingdom Metazoa; phylum Arthropoda; class Arachnida; order Uropygi; family Thelyphonidae; genus Typopeltis; species Typopeltis vanoorti. The sequence goes on from NC_143557.1 coordinate 39,800,739, forward strand.
AAATGTTTAATAATAATAATAATAATAATAATAATAATAATAATAATAAGCTAATGCCTTTTATTCTCTTATAGGGAGTAGGCAAGACCTTTTAACCCTATCCAGCTTTTGGAGACTGAATGGACAGGTCAATCATCACTGGTAGCCAATCAGAGATAGCTGGCCCATATCTATCACTAATTACAGGCAGTCACCAATAAAGAGGCTGGTAAAAAATGTGCTGCCCTCTTTTGGTACCTAACCTTAACAGGATATGTCACTGTCTGAAATAATGTTGGTTCTACAGTCAATTTTCTTGAGTTTATGGGGCGAAAAAGCTTCCGGGAGAAAAAACCCGCTTGTCCATGCCAGAGATCGACTAACTAGGCAACCGGTTGAAGAAAAGCTTAGAAAAAGTTCCTCAAGTCGGTGACTAGACTCGAACGCTGTCTATCTTTATGAGGCCTGGTGCAGAGGATATAAGCACTACTTCCACACTTCCACTGAGCTACATAGGCCATCCATAACATTACATGACATTATTATTAATTTTTCTATTGACGATTTTCCTCTACATTATTCTCCTATTGGTTACAACTTTAATATTGTTATATTTATATTTTGGTGTTCTAAAGGAAATTCTACTATCTACATCAATCCTCTCAGTTTTAGTGTTTCTTTGGGTTTTGATTCATATCCTAGAATCAAAGAGCTGTTTTACTAACCATTGCTCCTGTATTCAGATTAAGTAACCATATCACTAGAGATTAGGTCTCCTCCCATATTCTTCAATGCTAATAATGTCGCCTTTTTCTATAAGTATAAAATAAATAATTCCGCTAGTGAATATTATTTCTCTATGGAAGTAGGCAAGGCCATTTTAGCACTATCTAACTTTTTTGGAAACTCAGAAGAAATTTCACTCTCCACTAGCATTCAATCCATCAGAGGACGCTAGCCCAAGACTTTCACTAATTATAAATGGCATCCGGTGAAGAGACTGCAGGCAATGTGGTTATTTCATGATCCATAACATAACATATTCATGCTGGAAATATTGTGGGTTCTGTGATATAAATGCTATCACAGAACCCACAATATTTCTTGAGTTTCCGTGAGAAAAAACTGCTTTCCTATTCCAGAGATCTGCTACTCAGGAACCGGTCGAAGAAATAGAAAGATGTTCATTAGTCAGTGACTAGATTCCACCTGACAACGGCTTTCTTCGGGTTGCCTAGCGATAGAAACAAACGCGACTTTCACAGGGCTAAACAGGCCTTGTATTTTTCTAATATCTTCATTTCTTCATATGACTCTACCACTGATACTTTTTTGGTCACCCCTATTTTCCCCCCTGAATTCTGTGGACTAGTGTCACCATGGCATTTGCCTTTTTGATATCTAAAAATCTTAGACATAGATGCCTGTATATTTCCAAGCTATTTCATCCCTAATTCAGCTATGAGAGTCATAAGATAAAATTGGTTTCAACACAATCTTGTACAGTTATTTTATGTTTTCAACTAATTTCTCTCTCTCTCTCTCTCTCTCTCTCTGACACACACACACACACACACACACACACACACACACACACACACACACACACACACACACACACACACACACACACACACACACACACCAAATAAGTTTATTCAGTTGTATTTAGACTATACTACATATGTTAATCCTGTTGTTCAATTTCCATTTTTAAGTTGCTGACTGCACTAAAAATTGCTAAATAGCTTGAAATATTTTACTTATTTTCTAGATTCTCTATTTTAAGTGCAACTAATATTTTTCATATTCCTACCTATTTTCATAGATTTTATCCCTCTCTGTTGTTACTTTTTTATATCAAATGTTCTTTAATTTATTCATGTTGTACAAGTTATTATTTAGTTAAAGAAAGCTGAAGATTTCTATTGGAATTATTTAAGAGTATGTGATCACCTGCATAAAGTAAAGAGCGGAAATCAACTTAGCCAATTTTGATATGAGGTTTAATTTCACTTTCCTTCATAATGTAATCCATATGGATAACAGTGGGGAAAGCTACACTTGAATTGCATGTGATCTTACATGAAACATTTTTCTCTACTTCTTAGTGATGATTAACAATTACAACAATAAAGCCTGAATATATTGCTCAAGATAAAGTTCCATTTCTACCAGATTATTTTAACATTTCGGAAAGCTTTTTTCGTTGCACCATGTTATTTGCCATTTCGATAACGAAAATCGTAAACACATACCCCTATTATATTTCCATGATTTCTCAATAATTTGTCTTAAATAGAAAATATGATCTTGATATTTGGTGTGAAGTGCTTATCCTTTTTCAAAGGCTTTTTCTACAATTGTTGACCATTTTAACCATCCATCCGTTCTACACTAGATTTATGCATGCATAAATCTAAAGTTATAAATCTTATAAGAACCCGTTTGTCGAAAATCATACACTACAGCTGCCTTTCCATATTTGAGGTTTAGAAGTATCATTGTACATAATATGCAAAAGAAATTATATATTAAGCTGGAATTGAAACTTTAGCAGCTCAAAACGACCAGCAATTTCCCTTTATTTTCTTGCATTTAACATGAAAATTTGAATTGTAATTTGTAGCACTGTTATTCAAATAGTCACAAAACACAGCTGATCAAAGCTTGAACAGCAGTTTTCTTCGACTATTGTATTATACTTTTCCATCGAGAAGGAAACGATCGCTGTAACTGGTTATAGTTAACAAGGTCACTTAAACAAAGCCATTGAAAGCTTAGCTACATACTGTGAAAACCAAAAAATCAAAATTAACCATACTAAATCAGAAATCTCTGTTTTTACTATTAATAACTACCTCAGAAAGTGGAGACCAAAGATTAAGCTAAACAGTCAACTAATTACATTTAATGAAAACCCCAAATATTTGGAGTTACTCTGAATCCATTGCTAAGCTTCAATAAACATATCAACAATGTTGCAGTCAGAGCAAAAAGAAGACTAAATATCATGAAAAGTATCTCACGTAAAGAGTAGGGAGCCAATGCTAAAACCTTAAAAGTCACATATACTGTACCTCTATTATCCGTCCCATAATGGAATATGCTTTGCCTATCCGGATGCAAATATCACAAACCAGTTTAGACAGGCTTATAAAAATTCAGAAAAATGCAGCTAAAATTATATGTGGATTAAGGAATTCAACTCCTGGAAAAATAGCAGAATTCGAATCCAACCTTGTTCCTTTAAAAATTAGGTGGCAAGAAAATCTTACCAAATTTGTAGAAAAAAAAAGAGCCAACCTTGCACATCATAGAACAAGTGAACTTTTTAAATACTAGAAACCAACATACAGAATAAAGAAAAAATCAACAATGCATGAAATCATAGAAAATAAAATTCCCTTGGATTGTCCAAATAAAATAGTTGACTACCCAGCATTTCCTCCAAATCAAGACAGGAAAAATATAGTTATCAACTCTGAAATAGGGAAACATGAAAAAAAAACCCCATAGAAAACCCTGAAATCTTGAGATCATTAGCCCTTTCAAAAATAATGGAGTATGGACCTGAATCAATACAGATCTACACAGATGGCTCCAAAAATCCAAATGGCAATTCTGGGAGTGGCATACTCATCTATGGCTCTCATAACATAGAACTAGAAACAACTAACAGTATTGGATGCAACTCATACCATGCAGAATTAATAGCCATTAACACAACACTGCAATATTTGGACAAAGAACACCGAAGGAGTTTATATTTTTCACAGATTCCTTAGCAGCCCTTCAAGCTATTAAGAACTGCTACACTAGCCATCAAGAAATACTTAAAGACATGGCAAAAAACATAAACAAACTACATAAAGATTCCAAAATAATCTTCCAATGGATCCCTTCCCATATGGGATTAAAGGGAAATGAAACTGCAGACGAAGTAGCAAAAATGGCTGCAACATCAAGTGATACCACAGATTTCGATCTTTTTAAAACCGCCCAAAATAAAACATAAAAAGAACAATTTTTCAGGACATGACTTACCACTGGTACTCAGCAGAAAATCCAGTAGCTACCATCAACTCCAAGTTTAATCGCAGTGCCACTACCATGATCTCTTGCCTCAAGACCGGTTACACAAGACCAATCAAGTTTAGCAATGGCATAAAAGTCTTCCCCAACTGCAAAATATGTAACATCGAGGAAGCATCACCAATGCATTTGCTAAACTGTATGAATATTTCCAAATGTGAACTCTATAACAACCCAGAAAAGGTGCTGTATAAAATACATGAACTTGACCTCTACGATCTGGTGTAATAATACCATGGGATGATAAAAAAAAAAAAAATAATAATAATAAATAGTTAACCACTTTCAAATGCACGCGTATCTGGAAGGTGCCAAAAATCTTCCTGCCCGCAGTTAAATAATTAAAATAAGAGCAAGTAACAATTTAATTTTATTTCCTTTAATTATTGAACTTCGAGTAGGATTATGGTTGACATTTTTAAAAATTAAAAATCACATAGATATCACATTTATTTGGCTGCAGGTAGCGCTTTTACTTTGGCTTCGAACTATGTTACGATTTTTTTGATGGTAGTTTATGTTGTGCTTCTGTGGTCTTGAGTTAAAAGCTTTTGGCTTATTTTAATATTTTAAAAATGCCTGTTACACATTACATAGGTAAAAAAACATTTTTCAAAGGAAAATTTTTATTTGAGATACTATGTAATTTAAAGAACTTTGGAGAGGGCAGAATTGTTGTTCGAAATACATTCATGCGGTATCCTGAACCCACTTTCTATATTATTCATAAAGCTGAACCATTAATGGATAAGGTAATTCATATAATAGATATGGAATTTTTGGTAAACGTTATATTTCTCTATCTTCCTTGATAATATTAGATCAGCTGGAGTCCAAGGACTTACTGCTAGCATTTTTCGTTACCAGTATTGCAAAATAACCTAAAATGCAGCGAATATCGTAATGATTAAAAACTAGGTTGAGGATATATGTATTTAGTGCGAGTACAGTTATGCGTGTCCTTTGGTTAAAGATGAAATGAACTTTTACTTGAGAAATGAGAAACTGCTCTTCTCGTACAATAGTGGTAGTTCTCTACCCGAAATCAGACTTGTCATCTATTAATTGAAACTACTACATCTAATTGAAAACTGTAATGCATAGTATTTAGGGTGCATGAAAAACATTGCAGAACATTTGCTAAAATTTACTTGAAAAAAAAATACTAACCACTTAAGTTCAGAATACAAGAATATATTTGGCTGAACTATTGAAGGCATCTGCTTCTTGCTAAGCTTCAGCAGTCGAGAGAGAGAACTTATAGTTATTATTGTTACATTAACTTTTTAATAAGATGTGTTTATTGTTAGACATGGAAGAGTTCAGTTTTTATACTTTTAACTGCTGCAGCCAAAAGAGATTCGTGTGCAAGTGTTTAGACCAAGCAGATGCATATGTTTAGCATAATTGCTGTATTATGTCAGTTACAGATTTGCAATCAGAATTTGTTCTCAGTAATGCTAGACTGTACGTGAATAGATGTCAGCAGTCAAAAGTTAATAGATGAAATGGCTTCGAGCAGTGCTCAGTGGGATTCCATGGAGGTAACAAGCAATAAAGACTATGGGAAAACTGAAAATCGGTACTTAAAACACATTGTTACAGCTCTGAGTATTATTTTGGCACATTGAATAGTTATTATTTAGAAAAGAATTTGCATATCTCAGATTTGTTACTATTAATGAAGAGTATGTTATAAAATATTCGTCAGAGTTCATTTTTCCCCCTTTACATACTAGTTATCTCTCAAGAACTTGAGTAATTAATTTTCCTTATTCCCAGATGCTATCTCTTCATTCCAATCTATACGGCCATAATTAAAATCACCCATAATAATTACCTTTCCATTGTTCACTAATCCAAGTTGTTTATACATTTTTTCATCACCACCCTCCATTTTATTTAATATGATGGGCTATAATTGTACAGAATTTGATAATTTCTGTCACTAAGACACGAATACTAATTTTACGAATAAAATATCTAACAAACATTCAAACTAGCATGCTGTTTTGCAGTTTCCTTCCAGGAGGTAATTTATTCCTAAATGCTCAGTTGCATACAATGCATATATCACCTGTAGCTTACAAGTACCGATTAACATGTATATTTATATTTTTATATCTATATATACATATTCCAACTTTTATATCTGTGTTTATATTTATATTTTTGTATATACATATATTAACACTATATATTTATGTTTCATTACAACTGGAAGTTGATCTACTTGGCAAATTTAATTAATTCTGTGTGATGCTTTTGGATAAGTCTCCTTTTTGACACTGGCCACTTGTCTCCAGAAGTGATGACATGTTGTATTGGAGCATCTGGATGGAGTTCAGTAGCTGACAGTTGTAAGGTATATGGTCAGCAGTCTGTTGAAGGTGTGGACTACAAATGCATGATGGTGATTCCAGGATATGGAATCTCTGTAAGTAGTGTCTTAGTTTTCCATGTCCCGTTCTATTCCCTCAGCCATACAGCTGCTGGGAGTAGCTATGTGATACCATACTAGGGAAATGATTATGAGCAAGGTGGTTTCTCGTTGCCTTCCCTGCCATAGTATATTTTCTGACTGTAGCCATGTGTATGTTCCCAGGACCAGTTTGCCTGTTTTGAGGGATGAAAAACCTGAGTTACCAGGAGAAAAAAAACCCTCTACCTCCGTATGAGACCAGTTAATTCACCTTTAGTCAGAATAGACCAGATAAAGGTTCCCGTCGCTGACAGGAAAATCGAACCCAGGTCTTTCCAACCAAGAGACTTCGTCTATACTGACTGAGCTATGGAGGCACCCGTCATATCCCGTTAGTAGCATGGTTAAACCTGGAGAAATGGAGTGTTTTTTTAGCCAGAGTCTGCTTCTGATACTTGGCAATAACTCTATTGTTATTGATCTGTTTTTTTGATGTTTTGCATTCTTCTTCCCACAAGTTGAGACTTCTTTTTTCTCAAGTGTTTTTATAGCAGAATTCTGAGTACCTTTGGTAACTTGTTTCTAGCTGCTTTTTTAGCCAGCTGTGTGTGTGTAAAACTTGAATCTATTGATGCAGGAGGGTCATAATGTACTGTCAAGCCTGGCATGAACTTGTTCAAACTATGGAATCTGTGTCATAATCTGATATTTTTTGTTCTGTTTCTTAAAAACAAAACTAAAAACATTCTGGTTCCAACCCAGTAAGCTGATCTCACAACTCACTGACAGCTCATAACCATAACCTGCAATTTGAAAAACATTGGTGTAAGTAAAGCTGATATGATTGGAGATTCAGTTGATTAAATAATTTGTGTGTGCATATGTATTTTTTATTTTTTTTTAATCTGGATGGAGTGCACACTACCCATTCATCAATGCTATGCATGTGCAAGAGGGAAAGAAGGAATATGTTGCTGTGGTCTTAAACAGCTGAAGGTTGTTATCTTTTGTAAGATAGAGTGATGAAATATGTTTGAAGTGGATAGAATGAAAGAGAAGGAAAAAAATTGAAAGAAGGAAAGAAGAGGAATAATAGTAGCCAGTTATGCAGAAAATTGAAGTATTCTATCTGATCAAAAATATCAAGACCGTAATAGTGGATGTGGCTAGTTATAAAAGGAAGCACATGGTCCTTGCATAGATAAATATTAACAGTAAAATGGACCTTATAAGAAGACATCTTTGCACCAATTCAGCTTGAGAAATTTCTGATTTGCTGTAGAAATTTCTCATAGGTAATGTTATTGTGAAGTGAAACCACCTAGAAGCAACTACAGCACAGTCAAGACCGGGTGAGCCACATAAAACCACAAAGTGCTGAAGCACATGCAGAAAAAAAAAAAAAACTGTCTGTTCTTGGTTGAAACACACTACTGAGTTGTGAAGTGCCTCTTCAAGCAATGCCAGCACTGTTCTTTGGTAACTGAAGAATATGAGTTCCCATTGCTTTCAGAGCTGCATTCAAACCTAACATCAGTAACAGTCATGTCAAGCATCTGGCAGAGTAGTGAGAAGCTCACCACAATTGGTCTCTGGAGCAGTGTCGATGCATTCTCTGGAGTGATGAGTCATGCTTCACGATTTGGCAGATCAACAGATGCCTGGGTTTGGCAGATGCCAGTAGAATGCTCCCTGTCCAAATGTGTTGTTCCACAATTAGTGACAGAGAATCTTAATGCTGCAGCATACAGTGATATTCTAGATAATTATGTGCTTCCAGTTTTATGTCAACTGTTCAGTGAAAGCCATTTCCATTTTAACATGACAATGCCTCTGTCTACAGAGTGAGGTATGTGGAGGAATGGTTGGATAAGATGGGAGTGTTGAAGTTGACTGGCCTGTAGAGGCCTGATCTGAATCCCTTTCAACACCTGTGGGATGAATTGAAATGCCAAATAACCCAACATCAATGACTAACCTTACTAATGTTCTTCTGAAAGAATGGAAGTGAATCTAGTTGTCCGTAGAATTTGTAGACAAAATATCAACTCCTGTCGTGCACCATTTATGCAAGCTGTCATACTCGTTTGGCATTTATCTCATCATAGAAGCAAACTTATATTCAGATCATCCTAAAAAGAAGAAAATGATTAATATAAATAAAGTCATCCCTCAACTTACATCCGGGTTCCATTCCTCCAGCAAGATGTAAGTCGTTATATTAAATCAACAGAGTTAGAGGGATAGGGACTTAACCGTAATAAGTATACTGTCATTTTAATTTTTAAACCTTATTATAAAACTGTACAGTGTGTTACTGCCACTATTCCAACCGTTAAATAACGTTTTGTGCTTTGCTTGTTTCTCCTCCTCTTTTCATCATAAATTTGTTCATAGCAAGCAAACGCGTCATGTACTTTTGTTTCTACTAATGCGTATTATTCAATATGGTCTATGTCTTCAACCATTTTGAGAACATCGCTAACTGCAGAGAAAATTTCTGCAAGACCCTTCACTGTGAATTGTTTAACTACCTCTCCTTGTTTCTCTTTTCCCTCTTCCTTCTCTTGTTTTTCCTATTCTGCAACAGTTGTTCCTCCAGTTCGACCAATTCTTCGTTAGTCAACTCTTCAGGGGAACTTTCTATGAGTTGAATTATGTCATCATCATTCACTTCGAGATTCAAATTGTTTGCTAGGCCCCTATTACAAACTTTCAAAATCATGCACAAACCTTTTTAATGTATTTTTCCATATGCCATGCATACATTGAGAGGTCACTTTGTCCCAAGCCACGGCAATATTTTTAATAGCATGATTAATATTGAATGTTTTCCAGAATTGCATTTTTTTCCTTCAGTGGCAGAAATTGCTTGTGAAAAAGTTGTCCATAGATAATAAAATAAGCCTTAAACACAGCAAGAACTCCTTGATCCATCGGTTCAATCAATGAAGTAGTGTTTGGAGGGAGGAACTTGGTGAAGATCACCGCTATAAGTTACAAGACAGATGACCTGGAGCATTATCTAGAATTTCATAAAATTTTAAATTCTGCATTTTCTTTCACACAATAACTTTTTATTTCACTCGCATAACAGTTGATTATGGCATCCTCAAACAATTTTTGAGTCCTCCACGACTTCTTATTGATCCAATAATAAACTGGGAGTATGCTTCCTAACGTTTTTGAAGATTCGTGGATTCTCACTGTGCCATATCACAAATGGTTTCAGTGATATGGCACAGTGAGTATCCAGTCACATTACCTGTAACAGAATCGTAATACGGGCATTAAGCACTTTGAAACTAGGTATAGATTTCAGCTTTTTGTTGATGAATGTCCGCTTGGGCATTTTTTTCCGAAACAAGGACGTCTCATTCATATTAAATAATTGCCGCGGCAAATAATTTTCCTCTGTAATTATTTTATCCAATTTTTCCACAAACTCCTTGGCATCCTTCTTAGCACTTACAGATTCCCCTACGTTTTCGCATTATGTAGCACAAAACTCTGCTTTAATCTCATAAACCAACTGGAAGAAGTGTTGATTTCGTAGTCATAATCAGGTTCTGCTTTCTCCTTCAACATGTTGAAGAGACTTGGTGCCTTAGCACTTATAGCCACAGTGCTAAGGGGTATGCCCTTTTGGTTCAGGTCCTCTATATATAACCGAAAATGTTATTTATTCTCTTATGAGATCAGACATATCTTTGAAAGGATGCAACTAAGTCGAGGGATGACTGTACTTGCAAGCAATGAAAAAGGTCCTCAACAGCCAGTTTCTTCACTACCTGGAGGCTTAGCAATTAATGATTATCAAAATGGCTTCTTATCACTATATAGCAAATTTCTTAGCTATTCTTTTTCTTTATACACGAACTATCAAAAAATGTTTTTTAAAAAATTGCACTCATGGTATTTTCATGGTATTTGATTTGCTTTTGCGCATTGGCCTGCCATCCACCGTTTACATATCAGTCTAGTTTTCTTTCAGGTCATTCTGGTTTTCTTATGAAATGGTTTCCTGCCAGTCTTCATATTTCCTTTCCAATGCTTGGATGTTCTAGGATTCTTTGCCTTTATCCATCATCATCTTCCTATACTTTTCTTACTGGCCTCACTGTTCATGGTTTTGCTGACAACAGTACTTCGCATTCCCGTTTGACAAATCATATATTCTTCAAATTATTCAAACTTTAAGATTGTCCATAACCAGCATTTTAAGAACTGATCTCCTTCCCATTTTCCAGTGAGACAAACACAGTCTAGTGAATTTCAGTGCTTTTGAAGTGAAAACAGTTGAGTGAGCTTATTTCTTGTGAGAAATAAGTTAATTTCTCACAAAAAAAATTGTATTTCACTTCGCTTGGAAAAAAGATAAGGGGAAGTGAAATAGATAAGTATAAATGCACAAATTACAAAGGCATCAGTTTGCTTAATGAAACATATATGCCAAAATAATTGCAGAAGGATCATGAAATATTACAATAAGAAACTTTACTTCTGGAAGGCCAGTCGGAATTTAGAAAGCTCAGATCATGCACAGACAAGATCTGCCTTTTATAGATAATGAAAAACCATTTGATAACATTAGAAGAGAAACCTCGGAAAAACAAAGAAGTGTTTCTCAACATTTAATTGAAGTAGTATGAAACATAATGTTATAAAACAAGTCATCATTATTTAAGTTATATATGGATGCAGCTGTTAGAAATTAGAAACACAGCTAAGTAATGTTAGTATATCAACTAGCATCTATCTTTCTCTGACTTTTAGGATAAAGTATGTAATAAGTAATTTATTACTTACTTTACTTTTAGTAATAAGCAGGGTTTTATTCTATGGAACACCCTATATACTAATTGTTTTTGGTTACAACTCTTTAAATGAAGAAAATATTAAAAACCATTAATGAAAACAATCATAAATTGGCATCATTGCCTACCTTTTCTGTATTGGCAGTAAAATTTTTAGGTAGTTTGCTATAAGTTAAGACTTATCAAAATTGATGTAAAATACAATAAAATAAAATCTAGCAGATCTGTAACACCATGCCTAATGCCCGAGATCAAATTCCACTGAAAAATTTATCCATTCCATAAGATCCAAAACAGGGCTTCAGAGATGCTCTATATTTTATGACTGTAAGCATGTGTATTGCAAAATAACTACAACAGCGCTTGAGTAACTTTTAGTGTTCAGATAGAAGTAACATATGCCATTTATTAAATGGAACAAAGAGGACAGAGTTTCTCTATCACTGCACAACTCTTCCCAAAAACACAGGATATTAGAATTTCTTTGTTCTTTCTTTGGTTACTCTTATCTATAAAAAGATGCTACACTGGTTACTACATTGATTTTTTTTTTGTTAAATAATTCAGAGACCAAAGGTGAATCTTTCAAACTTAAAATAAATAGTGCAGTGGGCTTATACTGGTTGGAGAGTGAATACAGTAACCACTCAACCAATTTATTTTCTCTAGATATTATCTTGTTTTGTTCTTTGGAAAATCTTCATATTCATTCATTAACCCACCGTTAGTAAGGTGGGGGTGTCACAGACCCCAAAGATATAGAAAGAAATAACTGTGACACCCCACCTTACTAACGCCAGGTTAACTTAGCTTCTTAGCTTATATTTCAGTCATATTTCTTTCCCTCCTGTTTGCCATGCTCTACAGGCTGTTTTCTTAATCACAAATATTTCATTGTTGTAAGAGAGCAGAATTTTTCTCCCAGAGTTTCCTCATCTCTCCAAATCTGTGTGCATTCTGGAAGTTGCTTCATGCACTGGACTCACCACTTCCTTCTAATTGATTGGCTTTTGCATTACACTGAAGCAGTTCTTAGTGTTTTTGTCATTACTTCGACTCTATTGATAATCAAGTCTCCTCTGTTAGTGCAGCTCTGACTTTGATACAGTATTGATATAGTGCCCAACTTCCATTTCTGAATACTTCTATTACAACACTGCATGTAGTTTACTGAACTGCTATCACCATCCTGCTTACTCCCCGAAGGATCTTTTATAAGCTTTTTTACATCTGCAAACAGCTGAATATTTCCTTAACAGTTGACATTTAACATATTTTCATCAACTTCAACAGGTTACAGACAGGCCTCTATGGAGCCTCACAAGATAATTTTAATGGACAGTTGTCAGAAAAGTCTGCTTAATGCAAACCTTTCTGATGTCTATCAGTCATCTAGTCTTGAAACCAATAACATATTATTATTCCAAATGTTTCATTTTAAATAATTGCTATGTTATTCAGCTATTATTACGTATATATGTTCTCTCAGAAATAATTACTTTAAGATATTTAGAAGCTAAACTCCATAAATATGAAAATGTATTTCACATATTTATACATAAAAAATTATTATATTCAATAACTCATTTGTATAAAATATTTCAGGATTTTATGTGGGGTGCTGTCTGGGTAGAAAAGGTTTTTAGAGGTAAGGCATAATAAGCAGGTTAATCTTAGAATTATTTAAAATTTTTTAATATATTATAATTAAAATGTTTTTATAATGCATAATAAAAAAAGTCACATAAAGGTCAGAGCCAGATAACTGGTAGAAAACCCCCATTGCCTTTAAAGAATGTGAAGATCTGACTGTGACTTCTGGCCTCATGTCCAGTTCTCACCTTTGCATGATTCTTGGCATTGGTAGGTATCTGCCTGGATACAGAACAAATGAGTGGGCTTGAAATATGGGATACAATACAATTTATAGAATGCAGCATAAAATAGAATAATAAAATAATGAAATTTCATGCTCATTGGGGCAGTGCCAAGTTTAACAAGGCCTGCCTTTTCTCCATTCTTGCTGGTTTCTCAGCAAAAATGGTGAAAAGGCAATTACTGAAACAAACTCCAGTCTTGATTGTTGCAGGATTTAAAAATAGGCACTGTAAAAAAAAAAAAGTGTCAATGGAAAATAAGTTACAAACTGGCAGAAGAACTAGAGTACCATGTTAACATTATTGGTTGTATTGAGAAAAAGAAGATAGGTTAGATTCTGCTGTATGTTATATTCAGGCAAGACTTATCAGAGAAAAGGAGCAGCTGTTGCATTCAACATGAACATAAACTTCTTCATTGTCAGTCAATTTCAAGTAGAGTGATAGGGACAGATTTCAAAATGGGGAATTGAACAATGAAACTTATTTGTTACTAGGATCCCACAAAAGGTTAGTGAACCTGCTAATGAACGGATGAATTTTTCAAGTCATTGGATTATTAGATTGCTATTTAGGACATACCACTTGTTAGTAACAAGTATAACTACTTGTTACTAACAGAAGACACTGCAAACGACATTTATTTATTATGTTATTGTTGATAGTAAAATCGTGGTTTAGAATACAAAAGTATACGGGAGCTTTGAAACAGGAAGTGATCACCATTTGATTTTGAGCAGGATGAAAGTGAAGATTACGTTGAAACAAAAAATATGTAAAACAGTTAAAGAGAATTAGTCAAGCATCTTTCAGAAGTGAGCTGTAGACTCAAATATACTAATATTGGAGAAAAAATGAGAGTTTCAAAACTATAGTCAAACTTTGGATTACACTGGCAAGCTCTAAACAAAATACTAATTGTTGTGGTGAGTTTGTTGCAAAGGTTAGAAAAATCTGAACTTCGTGGTGAATTTAAGAAACTAGAGAAAAAGCATATGAACAGTTCTTATCAAGTAAATTAACAGATCCTAAAAGAATAAAAAAAATAAGAATAAAGCTAAACTGTGTGTAGCTAAAAAGTAGCTAAACAAAAGTCACAGTACAACTTCAGTAAAAATATAGCACGTACATATTATGAAGGTGGCAAAATATTCTGGAGGCCATTGAAAAAAACTTGGAAATGGAAGAAAGAGTAGAACAGGGATCAGATGATAAAGTTCATATTTACTGAAGATAAAGATATTCTGCATGTTTGAATAATTAATTTGAAAAATTCTTAAATGAATCAAGGAGTGACAGAACAATGGGAAAATATTCAAGAGATGCAATCAGGAATTCATATCAACACCAGGTAGAAAAGCTATCAGGCACCTGAAATTTTATTTTTGCAAATGGGTATTAGAAATGATATTCCTGCATTCTTTTGGTGCTTTCCATTTATTGAATGCAATGTTACATAACTGGTGTAGTTCATCTGACATCACCCTGCCACTGTATTTCAGCATCTCACCAGTGATCATCATTTCCAGAACTTTTATGGTTCTTCAAATGCTTTACAGTATGACATCATCCCTCAGTATATCTGTCTCCTCCTCTGTAGTTGATGATTTTCTTCATTTCATAAATTAATCCATTTTGGACCTCAACATTTCCCTGTGTAACTCTGAGTAGTATTCTCTTTCCTAATTCTTCTGTGTTATCATCTTTTCCACAGTATACCCTTAAAATTCAACACCCTATCCATCAGCACTGAAAAACTTGCATCGCATTAATGTAGCACATTTGCATCAATGTAATATACAACCTATAATCTCTGCATTCTAAAATGCATAACTTAACACTTTTCTATGTCAAACTGGCATCCATTATCCTTAGCCCATACTGCTAACTTATTTAAATTATTGTGCAAGTCCTAGCTGACTGTTGTGATACTCAGTTTTATATCATCATCAAATTCTTGATGTGGTTAACTTTCCACAGTCCTTTTACTTGCCACATGGCAAAATCTCTTTGGTATTTACTTTAACAACCTCAACTAATTTGTTCTCATATGATTTTGCTTAAGGGGTGCTTAAGGGTCAAAGCTGTATAACTGAGAGGAGACCTCCACATAGCCTTTAAAGGAATGCGGAGAACCGACCAGGGCTTCTGACCTAATGTCCAATCCTCACCTTCTCGTGGTGCACCCTGTTGGGTATCTACTTTGATACTGAACGAACGAGGATGGGCTGGCAATTTGGGATTTAGCCGACCAAATTGTATTCTTATTGGTTAAACCAAAATAAAAAATGATGGTACAACATGACAAAAATTCATGCCGGCTGGAGCGTCACCCGGTTAAACAAGGCCCACGTTGTTTTCGCCAGGAAACCAGGGCGAACAGCGAAAAGTCAGCTACTGGAACAAATCTGAAAACAAACCCCAACTCAACATCACCAGAGTTAAAGATCGGTACTATCAACGTAAGAAGCCTGAATGGCAAAGAAAAGGAGCTAGCTGAGGAATTAGATAAGTACCAGATCGACATAATAGGGGTGACTGAAACAAAAAAGACCAAAACTGGTGAGATCTTTCTGAGCAATAAATACAAAATGTTATATTCAGGCAATAACAATCAAGGAAAAGAAGGAGTAGCCATAGTATTCAACACAAAATACGAGGCTAATCTTCTTGAATGGCAGTCAGTCTCAAGTAGAGTAATGTGGGCAAATATGAGAATGGGGAACTGGACAATGAGACTTATTTGTGCCTATGGTCCCACAGAAGGTTCTACTAAGGTAGAAGTGGAGGAATTTTTTGAGGCTTTAGAAAAAGCAACTGACACAATGAAAAAGGAAAAGTTGGTCCTTGTTGGGGATCTAAATAGTAGAGTAGGAAATGATTGTGAGACATACAAAAATATTTTGGGAAAATTTGGAGAAAAGAGCAAATCTAATAATAATGGCAAATATCTGTTGGATTTCTGCTCAGGACATGGACTGGTTATTACTAACACCATGTTCCAACATAAAAATGTGCACAAATTCACATGGAGAGAAGAGGCTAGGAATAAGAAAAGTCTCATTGACTATGTTATTGTTGATAGTGATGTTTTCTCCCTGGTGTAGGACACCAGAGTGTTACAGAGGATTTGAAATTGGAAGTGATCACTATTTAGTCTTGAGCAGGATAAAATTGAATTTCATATTGAAAAGAATAACATGTAAAGAAGTTTTAAAGCGAATAAAAGTTGAGCAGCTCTCAGATGTAAACTGTAGACTAAAATACAGAAATATTATTGAAAAGAAAATGAAAGAGTTTGAGAACAGGAATCAAACCTTGGAGATTCAGTGGCAAACTCTGAAGGAAACATTGATTCTGCCAGAGAGGCATGTGGTGAGGTTGTGTGTAAAGATAAAACAATCAGAACTCCCTGGTGGACACAGGAAGTTAAAGAGGCAGTGAAGGAAAAGAAGAAAGCATATCAAAAGTTCCTGGCAAATAAGTCAGCTTTTACTCTTACAGAATACAGAGACAAATGTAAGAAAGCTAAACAGTGTGTAAAACTAGCTAAACAAAAGTCATGGGAGGACTTTGGCAAGAATATAGAAAATAAATATCAAGAAGGTGACAAAATATTCTGGAGGTTGTTGAAGAAGCTTAGGAATGGAGGAAAGAGTGCTATAAAAGGAATTAGAGATGATAAAGGTGAAATGAAAACAGGAGAAAAAGATATCCTTGAAGTATGGAGTAATTACTTTGAAAAACTGCTAAATGAAACAGGCAGTGATGACAGCACAGTGATAAAAAAACACTGACCAGGCATGCAGTCAGGAATACATATCCATACTTGAAGTAGAAAAAGCCATCAAAGGCTTGAAATGTGGAAAGGCAGCGGGAGTAGATGATATTCGACCAGAAATGCTGAAGTATGGTGGTATAAGAGTCTTACAGTGGCTGCACTGCATAGTTCAGAAAGCCTGGACAGAGGGACGAATTCCCGATGATTGGAGTAGAGCTCTCATAGTACCCATATATAAAAAGGGAAATAAAACTGCATGTGAGAATTACAGAGGTATTTCCCTACTGAGTGTTCCTGGCAAGATCTATGCAAGTATACTTGAGAAACGGTTGAGAAGACTTGTGGAAGAAAAGCTTGGTGAAGAACAAGCTGGATTCAGGCCAAATAGTGGCTGTCAGGATCAGATCTTCACTTTACGACAAATAGTCGAGAAAGCATGGGAATATAACAAGATCTGTATTTAAGTTTTGTCGATTTGGAAAAGGCATATGACAAGGTGCCAAGAGAGAAGCTATTCAATACGCTGCAGTTATATGGTGTCAATGGGGCATTATATCAAGCAATACTTAGTCTTTATTTGAGTTGTGAGTCAGCAGTTAGAATTGAAGGAAGTACAGGAAGATGGTTTAATGTTAAATCTGGTGTGAGACAAGGATGTACATTATCCCCTCTGTTATTCATTATCTATATGGATCACATTATGAAGGAATGTGGTATTAAACCTGATATCAAAATTGGAGATGTTAATGTCAGCTCTTTGCTTTATGCGGATGATGTTATACTTCTAAATAAATCCGCTACAAGTCTGCAAGATTCTCTGACTAAATTGAATAGCTGTTGTAATAGATATGGTATGAAGGTCAGCAATAAAAAGACAAAGACAATGAAAATAGGCAGAATCATTGAAAATGTCAACTGTGTTGTGAATGGAGAACCTGTGGAACAAGTAAAACATTTCAGCTACTTAGGCACAATTTTTACTGAAGATGGTAAACTAAATATAGAAATAGACAACAGAATCAACAAAGCTGGTATCGTGGGAAGTCAATTGAATAAATTCATATGGAATAAGAAAGAAATTAGTCGGAACACTAAATTAGCTGTATACAAGACTGTGTTCAAACCAATTTTAACTTATGGATCTGAGCGCTGGGTCAGAAGTAAAACACTTGACCAAAGACTAGAGACCGCAGATATGAGAGTCCTGAGAAAGATTAGAGGCATGAACAGATGGCATCAATGGCAATATCATATTAAAAATGAGGATATTAGGAAAGAACTTGACATTGTCAGCATCCAGGAATGCGTTAGCAGAGCTAATCTCAGATGGTATGGTCACTTAAATAGAATGGGAGAGGAAAGATTAGCAAAACAAGTGTTCTCTGCCAGGTTGGCAGGAAAACGACCCAGAGGAAGACCAAGATATAGGTGGATTGATACGGTACAAAGTGCCTTAGACGATAGAAATATAAGATCTGATAATGTTGGAGTCTTGACAAGTAACAGACTGATTTGGAGGAAAATTGTAGATAGGAAGTTAGTAATGATGTAATTTTTTCATGTAGTACTGTCATATCCTGTACACCCCTTGAGGGTACATGGCAGGAATTTGATGATGATGATGATGATTTTGCTTTCTTTACTCTTCTTGCTTGTGCCTTGTACTGCTTATGAGTGGTTTGAAAAGTTCTCAGCCTAACAATGAAAAAACGAATTCATAATTTCAAAATTATTTTTATTTTTCAACATAATCTCCCTTAAGAATAATACATTTATTCCAGTGATGCTTCAGCACCATTATCCCATTCATGTAGTGGTTCTCAGTAAGATCTGCAAAATACCTCTCTACAGCTGCAATCACTTGATTCGAAGAAAAACACTGACCAGCGAGGAAGAATTTTAGTTTTTGGAAGAGGTAGAAGTCAGAGAGTGCCAAATCTGGGGAATACAGAAGATGTTCCAACAATTCATAGTGCAGATCCCTTAATTTTCCCATTGCCAAAACATCTTCGTGGGCAGGTGCATTGTCCTGATGAAAGATGATTTTTTTCCTTCTGCAAACTGGGTCTTTTCTCACGAATCGAATTTTTTCATCTAGTCTGGTTAAATGATCGGAATAATATTCCCAGGTTATTGTTTTACCCTTTTCAAGATAATTAATAAATAAAATGCCTTTACCATCCGATGCCATGACCTTTCCTGCTGATGGAACCAACTTTGTCTTCTTTGGTGCTGAACAACCAGCTTCTGTCTACTGTTTTGACTGCTCTTTGCATTCTGGTGTAATGGTGAATTCAAGTCTTATCCATAGTAATAAATTGATGCACAAAATCAGTTTTATTCTTGTTAAAATGCTCCAAGCACTGTTCAGAGATTTTCATGCGAGTGCATTTTTGATCTGCTATGAGCAAGCGTGCTATGTTGTGTAAACTTTTTCATTTGCAATTCTTCATGAAAAATATATCCTACACATTCTTTTGAAATGCCTAGTCTCAGCAATTTCACAAACTTTGACTCGCCAGTCATCCAATACCATATCGTGCACTTGATCAATGATTTCTGGTGTTGTTACACTTTTTGGACGTCCTTCACGTGGATCACCTTCAAGGCTGGTACGGCCATGTTTAAACTCAGCAGCCCATTTCTTAATTATCGACAATGAAAGAGAAGAGTGCCCATAAACTTTTATGAACTTCAAATGAATTTCTTTTGGCAATGGTCTGCAGTTGTGAAGTACTATGAGTGGTTGAGAATCTTAACAGACTGTGTGAGTGTGGTTATCAGTTTAATGTTGCAAACAGCAGGGTCCTGAAATTTGGTAGGCAAGGTTCAGATGCAAAGTATACAATTAATAGCAAAATTTTGAAGGAGGTGTAAGAGATTAGAGATCCAGAATGATGAGCATCACAATGATCAATGCAAAAGAGATGATGATTACCTTGTATAAGGTTTTAATCAGGCCACATATGGACTATGTTGTGCAGATTTGATTGCTAGGTTTTCAGGGGGATGAGGATGCATTGAATAAGGTCTATGGAATGTCGTATATGAGGGGAGAGAGAGATTGAAGGAATGCAAGTTGCAGAGCCTTGTGAATAGTAGAAGAGGAGATATAATTGAGACATAAGTTGATGACTATTACTATCTTTTATTATCATCTATTAGTATCTTTTGAAAAAATCCTTTCTCTATTTTAAAGAGAATAATCTGCATAACATTTAGTCTGCTATCTGCAGTTGGCTCATGCTGTAAGCAACTATTTAGGGACCACAGAAATTGTGGGCTGCAATGGATAATTCACTATAGTAAATTTTCTGTAGCACAGTGTCATGGATATAAGGTTTTTGTCAGGACTTATTTGTTATAGTGGGATAATATATTATAATGATGTTTGCTATAATGAAAATTGAATTGTATTGTGCCTAAATAGTTGAAATATTTTATTTGCAGTATATGTTCTCGATTGAAAATTCAGTTGAGGTTTTTCATGTTCCTGCTTGTTTTCAGGGTTTTGGTGCATTGACACATTTTCATGTCAGATTTAAGAGTAATAGTTAGAGGCCTGAATACTGACATTGGATTTGTTTAGATGTATAATCTTCATGAAGAGTTGAGTTGAATCTTTTGATAATGCCACTTCCTTCATAATGTACTCCAGATTAATGATGAATAATTAGGGTTAGTGTTCACCCTTGTGTTACACTTGATTTTTCATCAAACGCCCTTCTACCTATACCTCTTTCAATTCTAACTGCTCACTTAAAATTTAAGTATAGCTTATATATAGATCTATTATGTCCCATTTAAACTACATAATTATGTTTTTTGAAAATCTTTTCTCATAGCAGTGTATCTTAGATATTTTCTAGATATACAAAACTTAAATTCAGATCATTGTTGTATTCCCATGATTTCTCAACTGTTTGGAAGTAAATACTGGCAAAGTATGCAGTAAAATCATGAAGTGCTAAGAATAAATTTTTAAGTAGCTTTTCTGTTTTAAATCTTCAGTTTCCATGGAAAATATCAGTATGCATTAAATTATAGATCAAATTAAGCCCTAAAATTTCCTGTTTTTGTCAACTCTGATGGTAAAGAATGATTTTTGAGCACTTTCTGTTTTTGTGCAGAATAATGAATAACTTAAATTTAGAAGATTGACACCATACAGACGATTTCAATTTTATTCTATTCTGAGATAGTAGTGTCACTGTTACTCTGTTGTGATATTGTAATGTTTTGAAAATCTTCTTGTGGCACTGTATCTTAGATATTTTCTAGATATACAAGACTTAAATTAGGATCTTTGTTATATCTATTTTGTGCATTATGTTGCTTGATAAACAGACCTGGGTTTTAATTATGTTTAATTTTCAGGGATTAGGTTTCCAGGTCTTTCAAAAATCTCAGGTGCTCACAAACCTGATTATATGCTAGTTCCTAAAGAGGAGGAAGAGCACTATAGGCAGTATGCAGTTAAAGAACCAGTCTTCAAAATTTTACCACGGCACAAACCGCTTCCTCCTCTCTTGTCACAAATTATTAAACAAAAATTAATAGCTGAAGGCAAAGCAGTTGAAGAGCCTTTGATGCCAGTTACTTATCAGATCATGCCAAATAATTTGTATCGAGTTGCTGAAGAGGGAGAAACACCGACAGCAGAATTTATAAGAAAAAGTGATCTCATATTCCCACAGTTTAAAGTGGGAATAAAAGACATATAATAATATTTTATTTGTAAATTATTAAATTTATTGTATATTTTATGACTTTTGTCCTGTAAATGTATAAATAAATCTGTGTAAATAGAAAAATAAAATAGGTTATCATTTTTGTGCTGTTTATTACATCTTCATAATTGCATGAGGAAATGTAATTTGGGATATTTATTAATATTCATTTTTAAGAACTTTTTCATGAATTTAGCAAATAAGATGAATAAATTCAAGACCGTTCCATTATGTGTTATATAGTACATAATTATCATTTGTCTCTACTTTTGATATCATAGTTATGCTTTTCTGAACTCTTCTGAAACCTACATTTTGTCTAATTAAGATAGTCCTTTATTATTTGGGCATCTTATGGCTCGTGAAAGAACTTCGTTAAAAGTGAAACACTTGTTTGAAGGTTGAGCCTGTGGTGGCCCGTACATAAGCACTGCGACACTGCAGTACCCCAAGGAAAAAATGAAAAAATTAAATTTTGTTTGTGTTTATAAATAATAACAATGCTTACAACATAATATAAATGCAGTACAACATGTTAAAGGTTACAGCTTATGTTTTAACATTGATTGAATAGTTAATAATTGGAATTGTTCAATTAACGCTTTAGATTATAAAACAAATGCACTGCTATCTAATGCTGATATTCGTTTGTGCTTGTCATTGCACGTTACGTCATTCCCAACTGTAATTGCTCAAATGGCAGTGTATTTTTATTATGCTTGCACGCCTTATTTCTGTGAGATATGAAACGTTTATTATTGGTGCATGTGCATAGTGAACTGTTTTTTTGTAAATCTTATTTTATTTTGTTAAAATAACATATATTTATTTATTTATTTATTATAGATACAAAGCTGAATTATAAGTGTCACTGTTGAAAATATGAAAAGAATATTTTTTCAATTATCGTTACACGAAACAAATGCACTGCGATCTAACGTCGGTATTCATTTGCTGTCATTGCATGTTACGTCATTAGATACACTGCGGCTTGGGCAGTGTATCTTATGCCTGCGCTTGTTATTTCTGTGAGATATGAAACATTTATTATTGGTGTGTGTTTGTGGTGAACTATTTTTTTTGTTCACCATGAACACACTTATCAGAATCCTATTTTATTTTGTTAAAATAACATATAATTATTTATTTATTATAGATTCAAGGCTGAATTATGACAAATGTTCACTGTTGAAAATATGAAAAGAATTATATTTTTTCAATTATCGTTACATGAAACATGCACTGGGATCTAACGCTGATATTTGTTTGCACTTGTTATTGCTATTGATACGAAACTTATTATTGGTGTTTGTTCGTGGTGAGGATGAAATATTTTTAATAAAGCAATTTTTAATATGTAAATTTATTTATTAATAAATTCGTTACTGATTAGGAAAAGAAATTTTTTTTTTTTTTTTTGTATATGCAGCTCCTCCACTTAAAATTTTCACCGGCCGCCACTGGGTTAAGTCATATTTTTGAAACTAATTTCTTTGTAAATTAATAACATTAAATACTTGGTAACAACAAACAGCAATTATTTTCATCTAAAAAATGTATCCTTTGTAATTCTTTATAATAAGCACCTTTCATTTTTCAAAAAAAAAGTAAAATTGGAACAGTCTAATCATCCCTTAATTTTCTTACAAAAAGCAGGATATGTAATAATTTTCATTTTAAGAAATTTTAAAGGAGAATACCTAAAATAATACACAATTTTATTTCTTTTTATAAAAAGATTGTAGATTACTTTAATAAAAATAAAATGTGGTGGACCACATAAGAGATGGAGGGATCCTATATTAAAATCAATAGGAGAGGGGTTGAGGAGATTGGCTCAGGTTATAAAAAGTTGGCATCTTTGCAGCCTACAGTCATAGTGAAGCCAAGACTGAGAACACTAATCAATTATAATTAATATATTTTGTGTAATATCAGGATTTAAATACAAAAATAGTAACACCTGTAAACTTTAATCAAATAGCTGCAGTTTCATGGCAGCTATTTGATTAAAGAGCAAACCTGTAAAGATATATATACACTGCTTGAAAGAAGTTAACACACCCACATGTAACGAGTCGTGTTTGTAGCCAGTGCAAAATGAAAGAATGTGATGCTAACAAGTCGGTGCAACTGTTCAGGTAAAAATGGCTGTAAAAGGAATTGACAGAGTTTGAAACAGACATTGTGATATGCCATGTTACATTCCTGTTTCTACAGCAGATTGTTGAAAAATTGTGCAATATCAGGTCAACAATCAGCGATACCATACTGAGATGAAAGCACAGGGAGTCAACTGCAAGTGCTATCCACAGTGAATGACCTACAGCACACTCACCAGATGTGATGGTAGAGTGCTAAGAAGGATAATTTGTAAAAATTGCCCAGTTTGTCAGCTGATACGTTGAATGCAGAGTTCCGGGTATCAACTGGAACACAAATCTGTGCGATAAACACGTTCAGAACCGAAGCTCACAGCATGTATTTCCATCGCAGAGCTGCAGTATGCAAGCCCCACAATATTACCCAGACCAATATGCAGCATCTTCAGTGGTGCAAAGACATGTACAGTGGGATGTAGAAGCTTGAAGAGCTATGTTATGGAGTGACGAATCATGCTACACCCTCTACCAAACTGGTGAATGTCTCATACCAGAGTGCATAACCTCACTATGAAATTCGAAGGTGACAGTGTGATGGTATAGCCTTGATTTTCCTGGTTTAGCCTTGGACCTTGGTGTTGCCACAAACTTTGAACTCAGAGAGGTATTTGAACATTCTGGACAACGTAATGCTTACTACTTTGTGGTGCTTCTACAAAACTGACAATGCACTGTGATAAGGCTGCTCTGTAACTGCATGATTTGCAGACTTGAATTTCACCACACTTAATCCTATTGAACATCTATGGAATGAACTGGAGTATTGGGTGAGGTCAAGGGGTGTCTGCCCCACAACAGTCCAGGACCTCATTGCATGCCTACAGGAAGAATGGCCTATAATTCCCATTGATCGCTATCCTACACTTGTGGAAAGTATGCCTTGTAGGATTGCTGCAGTCATCATGGCAAAAGACAGCCTTACATCTTATTAAGGTGGATGTCATGGCTGTTTGTTCCTCACACTATGTTGTCCATTGACTTCTTTTCAACCAATGTATGCAGCACAATTCAAACTGGTGTGTGTGTGGGGGGGGGGGGACATTGCTAGGATCAGGAAATTTAAATGCAAAAATCAATCTCATTCTTAAACAGGTTGCCTACTAGGTAACCTGTTAGAACTACAGATGGTCACATGGCAGACAGTTAAGGTCAAAAAGAACAACCCTCATATATCTATGCAGCACATAAATTGATGGAAGGGGACATTTTTAGAATCAATATCAGCTTATACAAATACACTATTTTTTGTAGATAGTGAAATGCAGTCTAAATATAGGTCAGAATTATGTAAATTTAAATGAATATATATGCACACATTGATTTCTCATTTTACAAGTGTGCAATTAAGTTTTGTGTTAATCTGAAAAATTAACCTATTTTCAGCATACCTAATAGTAATTTCAAAAATGCATTTCCTCGTAAAGAAAATTCTCACTATCTCAGTTCATAGATGCTCTTTCAGGTGCAGTCAGTTTTTTGTGCTGTATTGTAAGATTCACAAAGACAACACTATTCTGCTGCATGTTATAGTGTTAGCTGTTTTGTGAATCTTGAATCAAATATTTTGCACTGGAGTAGTTTATGAATTGAAAGTGCACGTGATTCTATTTCTGTTTGTAGTGCTAATTAATCTTAACACTTCAAAATTACATTGTTAAAATGCATGAAAAAACATGAATCTTTCTTGGAAATGCCAAGTCCATCTTACACTGGAAAGTGTGCATATTTTTATTACTAGTATAAACAAGTGCTGCTGCTTATTCACCGGAAAGAACCACTGGAAAACTACAAGAGATCAGGAAGACCTTCAACGAGCTCAACCCCCGAAAATGGCGAAACCATTCGGCAACTTGTGCATGAGGATCGTCGGAGAACATTCCACAACATTGCTGCCATTGTCGGCGTGTTATACGGAACAGTCCAGGCAATCCTCACGTGTGATGTGAACATGGCCGTGTTGCTGCCAAGTTCGTCCCCAGGAGCGAAAGGAACACCATGTTGAAGTCTTTCAAGAACTCTGTCAGCGTGCCGTTGATGACCTGTCCATGTTGATCATTACCAGTGATGAAACTTGGGTGTACGGGTACGACCCTGAGATTAAGCAAGTCTTCACAGTGGAAGAGCCTATCATCTCCATGACCAAAGAAGGCGAGGTAGGTCCGCAGCTTGACCAAGTGCATGCACATCGTCTTTTTCGACATTCGTGGCATTGTGCATCGATAATTCGTCCGCCAGTTTTTAAGGCTTCTGAGGGAGGACATCCGGAGGACCATCACCAAGCTCTTCTCACATGTGGGTTTCTCACCAGAAACATGATCCCACTTCCACACCCACCCTACTCACCAGATTTGACTCCTGTGGACTTCGCCCTCTTCCTGAAGATGAAAATCCAGCTCAAAGGTATGTTTTGACACCATGCAGAGATCCAGCTCGAATTGCAGAAGGTTCTTGGCACGTTTCGAAAAGAAGACTAACAGGACACATTCCAGAAGTGGCAGGAACACTGAGAGCGCTGTATTGCTATGCAAGAGGACTATTTTGAAGGTGATACTGTGTAAACGTAGATAAAGTAATTTCTCATAAACAGATGTCTCGAAACTTTTTGATACCACCTCATAATGTATTGCACGATTTCTTTCTTAAGGAATTTCATAAAATGAAGAAGTAGGGATTGGAATTCACGTTTGTTATCATGCAGTTTTAAACAATGCTCATTTTAAAAACCAAATGTTATTAAACAAATATTTATTGTTATATTAAAAAACATAAAACAGCAAAATTTTCTCAGTGGCATTCCCTGTAATGGAGAAATTGTACTATGCTTGTTTTAACACTAATTTAAATAAACATAATCTGTTTTTCCACTGCTTTTGCATTGTGTCAGTTCTCTGCATGAGGAGGTGAAATCACAGTTCATTATTCTGTGCAAATTCGCCAAATGTCTTGTTTTATTATTTTCTTCATTTGGAAAGGCAGTGGAATATCCTGATTCATCCCACAGATGGCTCTATAGAAAAATGACTACCGGTAATGTAGGTTATCAATAGTCAGCTTCTTTGACATGTTGAGAATTGTCAAGTATAATTGCTAACTACCAGTATGGATTTTGCCAGTCAAGATCCACATCAGACCTTGTCTACACCCCCCCTCCCCACCTCTGAACATATGCCATAGAAAGGTTTGGAGAAATCTGGACTCATGTATTTAACATTTCCAAGGCATTTGATAAGGTTTGGCACCAAAAGCTTCTAAGCAAAATTGCCATCTTATGGTCAGCCTTCCATCCTTTGCAACTCAACTGCCTGTTTTCTCTTAGCTTGTTTACTACAAGTATTGTAGTGAAACGTTTAGATTTTCCTAATAATGTTAGTACTGCTCGGATTTTTGTTATTTCACTCACCTTCCTGTATACATATATATACGATCTGCTTTCACTAACCTCAAATCTGATTCACAGTTTTGCTGATGACAGTGCTCCCCACTCATACTACAAAAAGACTAACCTTGTAGTGTCCAACTGTCCCGAGCATTAAGATTATTGAGTTTATCAAAATTTTCAAATTATTAAGATCCTAAAATGAGTGACAATTCACTGCTATCTAACTACTGCCCTATCTCACTCACTTCAGTCATATCCAAATTGATGGAGAAAACCAACTCAACTAGTACCCAGCTATTAAGCAGCCACCAGTATGCAATCCGTCAATGCCCATCAACAGGAGATCTACTCTCATACATCCCCCAACTTCAGCAGATGGATTACCAGCTTCCTGTCTTGACACACACACTGTGTGATGGTAGACAGTTCCTTATCCTCTCACCATCCAACTAATGCTGGGCTCTCACAAGGTTCAGTTCTCGCACCAATCCTCTTCCTTCTATATATATCAACAACCTACTTCAGTTGATGTCTAACCCAATACACAGTTTTGCAGACGACAGCACATTGCACTCTTCCCTTTCATTTTAAAAACCCTCCTCTACACAACTCACTTCAACCCACAGAGCATCAACCACCACTCCCCTTAATTCTGACCTCCAAGCCATCCTCCAATGGGGCTCAGATAACCTTGTCAACTTTCAACGCTAGTAAAACCCAATTCTGTCTTATTTCTCACAAAAAAAAAAACATTTTACCCAAGCATTATTTTTGATAACACTCAAATTCTCAGACAAGATGAGATTTCTCTTCTCAGAATTATCCTGACCAAGCCTCTCCTGGCATAAATACATCACAACCATTGCATCCTCAGCTTTCAAAAAGCTAGGTTTTCTCTTTCGCTCACGACGTTACTTCACCTCTAAACAGCTGTTAACCTTATACAAATCACAAATCTGCCCATCTATCGAATACTACTCTTGCATTTGGAGTGGGACTCCTAAAAGCTTCCTCAGAATGCTTGACTCAGTACAAAGAAGAGCAGTTAGGGGAGCAACTCACTCCCCCCTCATTCTCACATAGATGTTTGGTCTCTGCAATTTGTATATTCTATAAATATTTCCATGGGAAATGTTAATCTGAAATAGCATCAATCATTCCCCACTCTGTACTAAGCCCAATGGAACACGTACAGCTGCCACCCCAACATCCTTTCACAGTACACTTTGAAACCCACAGAACAAGTTTCTTTTCCTCCTCCTTTATCTCTGCTACTGCTGTATGATAATGGTCTGAAAAGTTTTTGACCTTGTCATGATGAGAGGAATCATGGAATTTTTCAGTTGAAGGTGACTTGGCAGATCTCATAAGGCAGTAGCATTTTTTTTCTCCCTGGAACTTGGTTTCATCTGCATACAGACACTTCAGTCATGAGAACACAGGCAGTTTACAGATAAAAAAATACTATTGATGGTAGTGTCATAGTAGTAGTTGGAGGATTAAGTAGGAGATATGATGAGTTGTGTATAGTGGATCAATGTGCCATCCCATGATGAGACCTTGGAGATATCACAAAAAAAAATTAAAAATTAGCTAATGGCTTTTATTTCCTCATAGGGAGTAGGTTAGGCCTTGTAACCCTATATCTAGCTTTTGGAGTGGGCCATTCGATCTCCACCAGTATGAAACTCTCTGATTCCAATCTTTGAGTTTCGTATTCGGTTTTAAAACAATGTGGGATTTAATATCCCCTTAATTTAAATATTGTTTATATCGCCGAAATGAAGCCTATTGGCTCTTTATATTTAAATAAGTTTTATCTATGTTTATCTACCTTTCGTACTACAAGTCGTATGCCTTGAATACTAGAAAATTTATTTGTTAAGACTGCACCACCACTATCGTTTAATTCGCATAAAACTCAGAAATATGGCCGGTTGACTTCTCTCTCTCTCTCTCTCTCTCTCTCTCTCTAACACAAATTCCTTCTGTGAAATTTAACACAAACAGGGTCTAATTGCACTTAACTACATGCTTCTGCTATCTTACTTGTTTCCAGCTCTTAGGTTCGTTTTTATTTAGGAAGAGTGCATTGTAATTTGAAAGATCAGGTGGCACTCTATTGACATAAACAAAACACATTTTATTTACATTAGTATAAAAGGTACATTCATCAACGATAGGGAGATTGTCCTTTCTATCTATCTGTTAAATCTTTAGCATAAAAATAGAACCTTTCCACTTCAATATTAAATAACTTTACAATAATTAAATAATATTACTCATTTTACTCTCTGCTTACAAAATCAACTAATTGAACTTCTAATTCACTCACGAAGAGGTTAGCTAACTATGTCAAGTTATTTCACAAAATTTACACCAATTACTAACAGGCCAAATGACTCTCTTATAGACACATCTTATTACAATTAACTTAATTCTTATCAGTCCATTTATAACATATATCCTAGATTACAAAAGGGAATGTATAACAAAAGATGGAACAAACTTACAGAGGCTCTGTGTCGCACACTCATCCAAGGTCTATCTAAAGTCCCTATGCTTTTTCTTTCATCTCGGGCCTTAAGCTTCCTACTGGATTGTCCTGTTTCAGGGGTGACTAGTCAGGATAGTAGCTGGCTTTGGAATCCAAATTTTCAGCACTCGATAGTTCAAGCAGGGCCAGCTCTACCGACAATGCAAGGCGCATTTGCATAAACTATACGAAAAATAAGGGGGAAGGGGCGGCAAAATATGCTACTGCAAAATTCCTAGGGGCAGCCCCGAGCTCGAGCAAGAGGTTTTGGCATACATAGTTGTCTGGCGCTTGAAGTTTGCTCTGTGGCTATTGGTTTAGGTAGACCTCCCATTGCAATGACATCTGACTGAAACTGCCTTGGGTATTTACATCGGCTATTCTCATCATTCCCATTCTTCTCCTCTGGCGTGGCTCGCCGTAACGTCTGGTCATCTGGATTATACTCCCAATAGTCATGCCTCTAACTGCTGATGACTTTCTGTCGATCTTCAATGCCTTTTTATTCCACCGTCTTTGGGGGCTTTGCGCGAAGAGTTGAGACCCCAAAGAAATCGGTGCGACTCTGATATTCTGTTTCGACCGACCCGTTCTTTCTTCTCCTGGTATACTACACAAATCCTATTAGACAGACACTGGAACTACTTGTGAATTTCGCCATCCCTTTTCAGAATGACCTTGATGGTGGGCATACACAGAGCTTGAAAACAATGGTTTCAAAAGCACTTAGTTAAACAATAACATATAGGTTGGAGTGACATAGCATATTCTTTTGTTTCTTGCAAACTTTACCCATTGTTTTACTACGTTTTTTTTTTTTTTGGCCAGATAAAATTTATCATAGAATTATATACATTCTTTTATACACGTTTATTTATATTACTTTTCATACAAACTTTTTAGATGTGACCTCTGTAAAAATCGATGTAAAGTGCTTGTAATATTTCAAGCTACATCGAATTTTACAGCTGGCTTATGACTAATCACTAATTGTCAGCGGCCACCGATGAAGAGTGGCAAACAAGTGCTGCTATTTCTTGGTACCTAACCCTAACAGGATATATGGTACTGTCTGAAATAATGTGGGTTCTACGGGCGACTTTCTTGAGTTTACTGAACGAAACTCACTAGAGTGCAGGAGAAAAAACCTTGCCTGTGGCAGAGATGGACTAACTCAGTAACGGTCGGAGATAGGCTTAGAAAAAGATCCTCCATTCGGCGACTAGACTTGAACTTGAAGTCTAACTTTGAATGGCCTAGTGCAGAGGATGCAAGCGTCACTTCCACTAAGTTACACTGACCTATAGGAGATGTCATGTAAAATAATAAAGATAAATAACATCCACCTCTTAAAGAGGAATATCAGCCAATTATTTTGCTCAACCCTAGTCCACACACACAGCATTTAGTTACTAATAGCCTTGCTGCCTCTCTTGTGCAGATGTATATTTGTAATTTAGACTAAAAAGTACATTTATATAGAGGCTTTTTCAGCGCATTTTCGCGTATCGCGGTATGCTTAATATGTAATTTGATATATATAGTTTTGTCATTATACTGAGCTGCAGATTTTATAACTGAAGCTGTTACATGGGTATAATTTACGCATATATACTGCACCCTACCGTTGAGAAGGAACTACTATAATGCATATTGCATTTATTAGCGTTGTCTGCATTTCGATTGCTTGTAAAGTTGATATTGCCGGCCTGGTTGGCCGAGTGGTTAGCGTATCTGCTCTGCAGCCAAAAGGCTGCGGGTTTGAATCCCGCTATGGGTATGGATGTTTGTGGTGGTGATAGTGGGCGGTAGATAGCGTCGGTGTAGTTGCCGTTGGTGGATTGTGAGTGGTGAAGATAATCGCAGAGTAGGTGCTTTCCCTTGATGAGTCCTTGGACTCTCTGGAGGTGTCACATAATAATATATTGTCTTACGTATCCTCTTTCTTCTAGGTTAAACTTCAGTGAGAGAGACGTCCATGGAAATTAAATTTTAATTTCTATGGACGTCTTTAAATTTAAATCCTTGTCTTTAAAGTTTTGTGGAAATTTTTTATGCAAGTAACATATTCTTTTCAACTTTGGTAACTTATGATTTTGAGGAATCCGACCACAGAAGTGAAGAAACTGAATGATCACTTAAAAGTGATATAGGATATTACAGCGATATACTTGCTTCCTTATGATGTGGAATATTGTTGTTGATTTCATATTTAGGATTATCGAATTAGTGCGTATTTCATTCGAGGAGGGAAGGAAGACTTAGTTTCAGTCTTCAATCACATCTTAAAACGTTCTGTGATGATTTCCTTTAATAAGACTATGGTAAGTACCCTTGTGGTGATTCTGCCATACTGGGCGGAGTAAATATCTATTAAGATATGAATAAACGCTATTCATATCTTAATATCCTATTAAGATATGAATATCTTATTGGTATAAAGCGAATAATGGAATGTTTTGGAAAAGACCTTTTTGACACCACAGTGTTATTTATTTATTTTTAAGAATATGACAGCTAGACATACTTCTTATCATAAATTTAGTAACTTGCAATCGATTCTGTTTCAGTAGAATGGCCTGAAAAGTGAGTTGCAAAATACAGATAATTTTTTTTTTTTGAGGAGTCAGGTTAGTTATCTCTTGTGCTAGAACAGACATTGTCACAGCTTATGTCGCGTGATAATAACGAATACGAAGTTGTGTTGTTATCAAGCAGGTACAAAGGTCACTAATAATTACGGATGCAACGAACAAAGATTATCTTGCTATTATATTGTGTTGTATTCCAGGGTATTTTTAAATGGTGGTATTACTGTCAGAAAATTAGGCTTTCATTAGCATTACATTTGAATGAAAGGATTAATGGCTTAAGTGTTCAGATGTGAATATTTATTTCTGATACGAGAACGATTTTCTGCTTTCGGTTTGTCGTTCACTGCAAAAACAGACTGAAAGTTATGTCTACCATACGTCAATATCAGGTAAGGTGTTTGTTTCAAGGAGGATTGGTACAAACATTTCTATGAAAAATAATGAGGTTGTCATTTCTTGGGATCCACTACCCCACACACGCACGTACAAGAAGGGAATATTTTATAAATAGTGAAGTTGTTTACAGACAATTTTAATTGGTATGTATAAATATATAAAATAAATCTGCAAATGCTTTTTTATTTTAATTCAAATATATTTAATTCATAACGTAATAGCATAAAAAGCATCAGAAACTACCATGTGAAAGGATAATATCCATTATGCTTTATAGCCAATTAAGAAAAAAAAAATCTTTGCCTTTAATACAGAAAGCTTCGAAAGTGTCCGTTTGAAAACATAGATCTCCTTGTTATAACCTCACTTAGTCAGAAACAATAAACTAGGCTCAAAATACCGTATATGTTTTAGGGTCGTAGTGGTAGTAGTATATATAGCAGTGCCATAACGAGGGCGTGGCGAAAGAGGCGCCCACCACGGGCGCAAACCGTAAAAAATAAAAATAAATAAATAGATATAAAAGTCCGCTATTTTAAATTGTATTTTTAAATTTCGGCAATACGCCGCTTTAGACACATAAATTCTGCAACACATTTTGATGGGATTAATAGTAAGTATTTAACATATCGCATTTAATAAAATTTAACTTGTTAAGTTTAAATTTTCAAAATTTTTGGGTTGGGGGGGCGCAAGTTAGACACTTGCGTTGGGTTAGGGGAGCGCAAGTTAGACACTTGCCACAGGCGCTTCGTACCCTCGTTACTATACTGATATAGAGGATAGAGAAGGGGAGACGGTAAGTTGTGAAGAGTACCCTCCGGCCGGGTTCGTATTTATGCACAGGCGCACGAGGCTCTAGCTGGGCCCCCGAAAAATTACAGCCAATTAAAGAGCCCCAAACAATGAGGGGTTCCAGAGCATTCTAACGCCTCGGCTCCGCCCGCTTAGGGAAAAGTGTAAGTATAGCCCTGCCTCCCGCGATGAGTCCTTGGGGTTGTTACGTAATAATAATAATATTCTCCTTTTGTTATGTTTTTGATACAAAGATGGCCTATGCTTACGAAAATACAGACTTCCTTGTTACTGCATCCCTACATTAAAACAACAATAATAATAATAATAATAATAAAAACTACGGTCAAAAAGGTCATCTATGCCTTTCATTTGCTTATAATCGCGTTTTCATTGACAGCTGTGTTGAAACTGCTGATTCTCGTCAGTCTTTCCTATTTAGTGCCATGGAATCCCATTTAAGTTACGTAAGTGAAAGCATGTTTGGTGTAAAACATAAGTATAGAATAAAATAGCCAAAAGTTTGCAATCAGAATTATTTTTTTTAATAATAAATGACTAATTTTTTAACAAAATCAACAGTTCCAGACACCGTAGTACAGCTTCCATGCCGAAAGCTGTATGTATTTCGTAAGCTCACTGTCATTTTCGAGACCAAACATTGTTTTGCTATTTGACTTTAAAACATAAGTATTTATTATACTTTCTAAAGGTAACATAATAATGTTTGTAGATCAGAACTGAACTTCTGTATAGCACAAAAACTAAACAGTATTTCAAAGAAATTACTTCATTAGCCATTTATACTGGAGTAAGTATACTAAAGGGCAGAGCTGACCCGAGAATATATGATGCCCCTAGGCAAAGAAAATTTAGGCGTCCCTACACAGTCTCTCTATATTTTTTTTCCCGAACTATATAGCAAAATCTGGTACCCCGAAGCTTAGCACCCCTAGGCGATTGCCTAGGTTTGCCTAATGATAACCTTGCTAAAGGGTAGAGGAAACACCGGATTTAGTGTGATATGTTAGATCGAAATATGAAATTCAAAGGATATGTTGTAAAAGTTGTAAAGATAACTCAGAGGATTGCTGCAATATTAAGAACAGTAATCAGCAGAAACAAAATGGTAACTATTCCATTGTATGAGGCCCTGATCAGACCTCACTTAGAATGCTGTGCTCAAAGCTGGTCACTGGGATTTGGATTGGATGAAGAATCAATGGCGGCTCGTGGGGTTGCTGCAACTTTCGAAATATACATACACACTGTAAGTACAGTGTATACGTGTTTGGATAAAATATCAAAATTATGGTAAAAATTAAACATGAAAAAAGATTGTTTATTATCGAATATCAAATATTTAAGGAGACAGAGTAAACACGATAAGCACTACGAACACTCTACTAGTGGTGCAAACTTCATATAAACAGGGGCGAATGTTGGTCTTGAAATTCACGATTGCTCTTGTTATCATTCAGGGAGTAAGAGGTGCGATTGAAGTCTGATTATCGGAATAATGAATTACAGGTAACCCTCGTATAACGCGGATGTTAGGTTCCATAGAAATGCCACGTTATATAAATCGCGTTATGCGAGACTCAGAGCACATACAAAAAGTAGGGTTATGTTCCGAAATTGTT
Organism: Typopeltis vanoorti; assembly: GCF_054136105.1. Lineage (NCBI taxonomy): Eukaryota > Metazoa > Arthropoda > Arachnida > Uropygi > Thelyphonidae > Typopeltis > Typopeltis vanoorti. The sequence continues at coordinate 39,835,945 of NC_143557.1, forward strand.
TTTTTTAAAAAAAAAAAAATTATATAAACAACAATGACATATCCAACAAAAATATATTTTTATTTAATTCAGGTAATTCATGTAAGTTAAGAAAATAAACTATGATACAAATACATAGTATAAAATTATAAAAATTACAAATTATAATTAAGCTTCATTGCACGTAATGCATAAATGTTTTAGGCAACATAAAAATAAGTGCATATTTTAATTTTTCATGGCACGAGGATCGGTTAATAAACATTAGTTTTGTCATGTAATCACCAGATGCATTACTACAAAACAGTAGAGTAATTCTGTCTTTGGAAACTTTGAATCCAGGAGCTGATCTTTCATTTTTCGAAATATAGGTGCGTTTTGGCATTTTTTTCCCAATATAACCGGGATTCATCAGCATTGAACTGGTCTGCATTATACATGTTTATAAACTTTCAGAGTTTTTTGTTTAATAAGATTTCCATCCAAAGGAATTTTCTTTTGAGTGCATCTTCTTTCCAAATCATTAGAGATTTCTTCATTTTTCTCTTGGAAAACTGGGAGCTTTGCACTTACCGTTGACCCGGCAATAAACACTTTCTCGGATTTTATGTTCATTGTGTTTGATTGAATTGTTGATTAATTTAAATTCAAAGTCCTTACAACAAATGGTTTTTCTCCATTTTTCAACCGATCCAGGATTTTTTTTTTTTTTCTTCGAAAGAAATTTTCTTCAAGATGAATTTTCTTTTCAATATTCATTTTTTTCCCTTTCAATGCAATCTGTGGCCATTACTATAAAAATCATTTTTTTTTACATAAAAAAGCATTACATATTAATTATGTATGTAACTCACCAGAAAATAAAGTGCTCAGCTTGAGATAACACACTTATGATTTTTAATGCGCTTTCCTGGCAGAAAACGAAGACAATTTTCAACAATAAACACTTTATACGGTATACAATTGACGTACAGCGTGCTAAAGGGTGTTTCCCCTAATATAAATTCGCTACTTATATACGGGCAGACACAAATTTAACGAAGATAAAATTTGATTTTTAAGTCGCGCGGTGAAAAATATATGAAAAGATAAAGGGTTACTGCAATTTCTAGACTGTTTTTGTCAAAACTGCGTTGAACAAGGGTTACTACAATTTATAGACAGCGTTTTACGAGGGTTACCTGTACTGACCATTGAAAACTATATATTTTGAAATTTATGTACATTTAATCATACAAATACAACATTTATTTTACAAATGATATTCTATATTTTTCAATTTAACTACTTGAAAACAAATTCTACCCTACGGTTTTTTTTTATGAACTAGTCAATAACATCGTAATAAAAAATTGTTGGTTGTAACTTAATTTTCCCAAGCAACACGAACACTAGTAAAGGCTGCTGAAGCTCACTGGCTAGGGCTACGTTGACTGCGTATGGCCTGTGGTTTAAGCAACTCAGTGAGCCGTCGTGAAATGGCTATGCGCGCGCATGAAATCACAGTGCTGCTGCGAGGACCTGTAAAAATAAAAGCCTAAATGGAATGCTTATAAATGCATACATTTATTAACAAATAAATAGTACTTCTTTCTCAATTAATGAACTTGCGCAGCAAACATGGAGAATTCGCCACTGCATATAAACAACAGTGGAACTGCGCGACGGACAGTGCCGCATTACGCTAATAGCTCGCATCTCACTATGACATGCATATGCTTGCGCGCGTAGCAAATACTAGCAATATGACACTGTGGAAAACACAGTGCTGCTAGCGTCCTTCGCCCTCCTAAGTGCTACAAGATGGATTTTTAATATTTATTTATACAAAATAAGAGAATTGTATAGGATTGTTGATGATAAAAGTAAATATTACAAGCAAATATAAATAACTTAATAAATATATTTATATATCGAGAAAAATTGGGGGTGCTGGAGTTCCGCAGTGCCTATGCACGAGCCACCCCTGTATATGTGTGTGTATACACACACACACACACACACACACACACTAAGGGGGGAGGGGGCTCTTCCCCCCAGTTAAATAATTTCAATAAATAAGTTAAATCTTATTTCATTCACAAAAGGGCACGTGTGATGACAAAGCCTCACTCCAATGATATTCAATACCTCGGACGTGTTCTTCAGTATTACTCGATCATGAATGAATCGAACTTCAACATTTAAAAAACACTTTTCTTTAAATTGGCTATAATGACCACATTATCTACTTGACTGACACGAGATTACATATGTTTTTAATGATGAGGAAAATAGAAGCTTCATTATGGTTCTATATATTATGTCTATTTCCATAAAACTAGCAAAAATACTTAAAGAATATAAAATCAAAGTAGTATTTACTCCCTTTATCAAGATAAGATCACTACTCCGCTCCACAAAACCTCGACGTAGCTCACTTCAATATCCGGGTGTTTATCGGCTATGGTGCGATTTCCGGTCACCTTGCTATGGACAGACAGAAAAATCGATTGAGCAACGTCTTGAGGAACAAAACATCATAACCATCATTAGCCGAACGCGAAATCATGCACAAACGTCCTGAACCATGCAACGCACAATTAGAAATATTAAAAAAAACATCAGTCTCTTCTGTAACTACACAGTGGTCGTCAGCTTTGTTAGTCCTATTTGCACCTGAAGAAATCATATGTAATTAGGATGAAATCGCCAGGATGTACATAAAAGCATTTTTATATGTTGTTAATTAAAATAATTGTTACTATCTTATTCCGGTGTTCTTGTAAAGTATTACTTTTATATATAGCAAAAAAAATAAAATAAAATAAATAAATAAATAAATATATATATATATATATATATATATATATATATATATATATATATATATATATATATATTGAAAATGGCAAGCTTATCCCACTAAGTTTCTGCAAATCGTCGGGACAAGGCTGTAATGAGAGGAAGTTTGCATTATAGATCGAACTCATCAAAGTGCAAATATAATGCACTACGATATTTGCACATCACAGAGAGCTGACTTATTAATAACGGCTCGCAACTGTCTGAAGTTTCGATCCCAATATGTGTTCTGCTCGTTATCCAATGTTGACTTTAATCATTATTGCACAGCGCAACTCATTTTTCCATTATCATGAACTTTATTCAGTAAACACTCAACAACTAATACATTTTCCCCACACATAGTTAGTATTTCGAAGGATAAGTTAACCGGAAAGTGTGTTAGAAAGTGTCTCATACAGCGTGGGAGGGATTTATTTCCTGGAAACTCGGGTTTTTAATAATTCCCTCAAGCAAAGTAAACCAACCAGAAGAACACATACAATTAACAGACATCTCTCTTTTAACAGACATATGCGCGCGGTCACACTATGCTCGATGCCTTTAATATCAATACTTCCTGAAGGCATCTAGTAGTAACTATGTATGAATCAACTTTAAAATTCATCATTAACACAATCCTTGTCCCTTCCTCTCAAGTTTTTTGTTTGTTTGTTTTAATTTTTGAGGTAGCTTTTATTCTCTATTCTCTAATGAATGTAAGAAACAATTATTCAGGGACAGTGGCGGTAATTTCCTTCTCATTATCTATATTTAACGTAGACGCCACATTAATATGTTACAAGACAAAAAGTGTATGAGGAAGAAATTAAAATTAAAGATACGAGAGATCAAATATATCAATATTTATCAACTGTTCTAAGAAATATATTTGTCTTGGGTAAACTTTAACTTTCTATACTTTAAGTAGAGTTTACAATGATTTAAGTACACTGCTCAAAACAATTAGTAGATGTTTTGGTTTCTGTCGAATAATTATACATTTCTGCAAATAATTATAACTATTGGATACTTTATACATGAATGAATATTTTTTACTTATTGGATAGGGTGTAATTGATGAGATATTGTTTAAATAATCGATATTTATTACAAATTTAACAAATTATACATTTTAGTGCGAAATAATTTTAACAAGAATATCATATATAATTGTTCTGGGCAGTATATAATTCATACTTTACTGATGCTATAGTTTGCAGTTAAGTTAAATTGAATAAGAGCAACATCCTAGATACGACTTAAAATTTTGTCAAGAAATTGGATAAGATATCAAAATGACAATTTTGCTTTCAGGAACAGAAATCCATTTTTACCAATAACAACGATCTTATCAAGCTATTCTGGTCGTCATTTCATTAAGCCATTATGTTGGATGTGGTGTATTTTCTGATGATTGTTCTCTCGTATTGTTTAGCGGAGTCGTATGTGTCAGTTTTGCCAGATCCTTCAAACAGGAAGAAACTTTGGAGTGAAAATGATTATCCTGATCCTCAACAGAACCCTGAAAGATGTAACAGAAAGACACCTTCCTATATTTGTGACCCCGATAAACTTCTCACAGAAGATCAAAGTAAGATTTTTTTTTTTTTAATAATGAAGTACATTAAAAATCTTCTCTTCTTTTATATCCCAAACAGAATGGGCAAAAATCTTTTAACCCTAACTTTTTGAAGACAGATAGGCAGTCAAACTTCATTCGTCACCGATAGTAACTGATAATGATACAAATTCAATAGAAAGAATACCCCCAGTCATCCAAAGAGATAAAAATCACTGGACATCTGTTGTCACTGCATTCAGAACATTAGAAATCACATTTACGAAAGCCACCAACACAGAAGGAATTCGCATCCAACCAAAAACCTCCATCGATTACAGTAAACTAACCAAATTCCTTGATAACAGTAACCTACCCTACCACACATTTGTACTTAACAGCAAGAACCTTAAAGTAATGCTCAGAGGGGTAACTCAAATAATATCAACAGAAGTCACATCACACCTCCAAAACAAATGATTCAGACCAGTTACGGTCAGCTGCATGCACAGAGCTAACAAAACACCATACCCCTAAGGCCTAGAAACACATCTACCACCTTCAAACTATCTGTGATTTAGTCATAAAGATGCGAATTCCTTCTGTGTCGGTGGCTTTCGTAAATGTGATTTCTAATGTTCTGAATGTAGTGACAACAGATGTCCAGTGATTTTTATCTCTTTGGATGACTGGGGGTATTCTTTCTATTGAATTTGTATCATTATCAGTCTCCATTTCTACTGGTTTGGGTGTATCTGGTAATGGAGATTTTCCTTTTTCTTTTTTTTTTTTTGTCTGGAATTCCTCCTGTGTGTCAACTGTATCTGGTATAGAGTGGGCATTGGTTTGGAATTTTGCTGCATCCTCAGGGTTTGGTGACTGGTGTGAGCTCTGTTGTTTAGTGCTTATCACCTTCTCTTGGTTTGGTTCTTCCAGACCTTCTGTGGCGATCGTGGGGGGAAATGTCTGAGAGTTTTATTTTACCTGGCCAATTGTTATTAAGTACTTCACCTAATCTGACGAACTCCTGATAAACATCGTCGAATTTAGTTTCATCTACTAGTGTTTCCATATCTATCAGTGTTGTTATTTGTAGAGATCAGCAAAGTTTTCCTTACCTGTATTTGCCTCAGTAGCAGAATTCACCAATGTGATTATTCTGTAAATCACAATGAATCTCTTTTATCCTTTTTTAGCCCTTTAACGCAATTTACAATTCAATCATGCAAAATCTAATCACAATTCCACTTCATCACTCATCCAGTGACTAATTCGGCAAAAATCGCAGAGCTGTTGCAAAGTAGAATATCAATGCGGGCAAACATGCAACGACTAAATGCCAAAAACCATGCACACAACCAGCAAAGTGTGCAAATTGTAGGGCCCACACCATGCAAACTACAGGGGGCTATACAGCATTCCCATAGAACAAAGAACCACCATACAAACCACGACCTCCACAACAAGCAGAAAATCTTATGCAGAGGCAGCTATGCCAAAATCAACTTATCCCCCAAGACTAGGGTTACCATATTCTAAAAATGCCAAAATGCTGACACTCCGTCGCCTGACCAACTCATTCCGGACTCAAACATCAAATACAAAAATAAATACATATGTTTAAAATCTTTACCTTTGTAAGCTTTTCATTAATTAGACGTGATGAGTATGATTATTAGAACACACAAAAATATGAGATTTTAAGTGTCATCATAAGTCTTATGAAACAAGAGTAGGCCTACATGAAAAAGAATTAGACTTATCACACTCATACATTACTTTGCAGCCCATGCATATTTTTCACTATACCTAATTTTCTTTAGCAGTTCTTTGTTTTGACATATTTTTACATGTAAAATGTCTGTAATTAAATTTAACTATAGCAAGTCCTTTCACAGATTCTATGGTAAGTCTATTTTTTCTTGGTCCACTCATTATACTACCCCCAAAATTCCAGTAAACCTGACCTGTCAAATTTTTCAAGCTGCATTGGAAAAATGCTATTAGAACTCTGAGAAATCAACCCCACACAAGAAGGCAAGGGCATCATCCTTAGGCATACTTAGTTACTATTCTCAGCAATCCTCAATGGATAAACACAATAGGAAACCCACCTCACTACAGATTGTTGCTGGAACACAAATTGACTAACAAACAAGATCCTAGAACTACAGGAATTCACCTCAGAGTTCCAAGCTAATATTATCCTCATGAAAGAAACACACCTGCAACCAAGCAACAAACCAAAAATCAACTATATTACCTACCGCACGGACTGATCCTATACAAGAGGAGGAGGCACAGCCATCTTCATCAAAAGAAGAATAAAACATAATGAATTCGTTAAGCTCCAAGCAGAACACATTGAAACAACAGGAATCGAAATTCACATGGAAAACACAAGATGTGTGCAGCCTATAACCCCCCCCCCCCAAAAACAAAAAAAAAAAAAACCTCTTCGAATCAGACGTGGAAGATCTACTGAACGCAGGTAGAGCAGTGTTCATAGCCGGAGATCTTAACACCAAACACTCAACTTGGAACAGTAAAAATACAAACATCAATGGCAGAACACTCAACTCATATGCTAATACAAAATAGAAATGGGACAATAATAGGATCCACAGAGCCCACATTCTACAGATTCACTGACCGTCCAGATGTACTTGATATAGTAATACTAAAGAATATAGCAGGCAGCTATCAACAATATGAGTTCAGATCATAAACTCATTATACTGAAACTAGGCACCATACACAGCCTAACTGAAGAAAACATCATTTTATAACTGGAACCCCCCCCCCCAGCTTTCCAGGAAAACCTAGGCCCAGTGCCACACATAACATCTATTGAAGAAATAGAAAAGGTAGTGACAATCTTTGAAAACCAAATATTGACAGCAATATTCTATGTAACCAATTCAATGACACGAGCATTGCCAAACCATATCACAGAGCAATGGATCCTTCATATAAAACATGCAGCTAATAGAGCAATGAACCAGGTTCGGTACACACTAAAAGACCACTAAAATGAACTTTGGAACAACAAGATACATCACTTAAGCACAGAAGACCAGTCAATATGGAAAGTTATGAGATTGCTTTGCTAAAAACACAAAACATTCATTCCAATCAAAGGGGAACACGGAATAGCCTATAAAGATGAAGGAAAAGCGGAAGCATCTGTGAGCTTTGGAAAACAATACAGCCCCAGTTATGCCCAAGCAGACTTAAACTTCATAAGAAAAATCCAACAACAAACCCATATCGCCAGCAGAAATATCCAAATTATAAGAAAAAAAACTCAATACCAAGAAGGCCCTGGGCCCAGAGGGAATCATGATCAAGGCAATCGAGCTGCCCTCACTCAAAGGCATTATGCATCTGGGGGCATCACCAATGCCATCCTATGGCTAAATCACTACCTAGAATGGTGGAAACTTACAGACGTCTTCCTGATTCCAAAACCGGGAAAAAATACACAGTTTCCACAGAACTATTGACTCACCATCCTACTTGTGTAGGCAAGATAGCCAAATGTGCAATACTTGCATGGATAAATTACACTGCCTGCATAGCTAAATTACTTATATAAAACTAAAAATTGTATTTTTTTACATTAATGCAGTTTACTATTATTGTTGTTACATGACACCTCCAAGGAGTCCACGGAATCATCATGGGAGGGTCCAATACTCCACTACAATGTCTCTCTTACTTAATCCTTCAACTACACAACATTACTGCCAGCAACATACAGCACCATCACCCACCACCACTAGTATATATTATTATTATAAAGAGACCTCAAGGGAGGCCACATACTACATGCACCAGCTATCATAATTGTTCCTGAATTCATTCACACTGCTTGCACACACAACATCCAATGGCAATCCATTCCAATCATGCACCACCCTATGAGAGAAAAATATAGTCCTCACCCCTTTCTTAGAGACATTCATTCTCAGCTTCCAAGGATGTTCTCTTGTTCTATCCCCATCCTCCATAAAATCCACTAGACTTTGCAAATTGCATCTTCTCAACTTTCTTTGTATTCAACATTCCAAATCTGTGTGCAGTAGTCCATACGTAGCCTAATCAAGTCCTTATATAATGGAACCAGAATCTCTTTACTTCTACAAGTCAGTGTCCTTCATCACATTACTGCCAGAATATATGCTCGAAATTTTAGAACCTTATCCATTATCACCGCAAGATCTCTTATTTCCTCCACTTACAACAATAGTATTATTATCTGATACCTCCAGGGAGTCAAGGACTCATCCAGGGAGGCTATAAATCACCCAATCCAGCTGTTATATCATCTCTAAAATTCATTCACACTAGATGCACTCATTACCCTTAAAAACAAACTATTCCACTCAGTCACAATTCTGTGAAGAAAAACGTAGCTCTTATCCCTTTCTTGACTACGAACAAACTTAACTTCCACGGATGCCCCCACGTTCTCTTCCCACCTTCCATATAATGAAAAATTTCATCATATATCCTATTACACCCATTCAATTTTCATAAACCTCTATCATATCACACACCTTTCTCCTGTTAACCAGTCTGTAATCCACATGCAATCTGTCCTCATAATCTAAATCCCATAATCCAGATATAATCTTTGTAACTCTTCTTTGCATCCTTTCTACAACTTCTTTATCCCCTTGGAACCCAGATCAAATCTATGCAGAATGATCAAGGTGTGGTTTTATTTAGGCCTTATAAAGAGGCAAAAATGGCTTTCTTATCCTTAAATGTCAAGGATAAGAAAGTTTAATGTGATGTTTGCTTAACATCACAATTATCCACTGAGATATATTTGCAACTTTTGCTATGTGACATTTAAACTTCAAATTCCTATTCACAATTATGCCAAGATCGCTAGCCTCATCAGTTTCTTGTAGCATAACCTTGCTAATACAACATGCCACTGGAAATCTCATCTTGCCAAAGTGCATAATTTTTTACTTACCAATTAAACTGATAACCATTTTCATTTTCCCAATTTTTCAGCCTCTTCAAATCATTTTGTAAGTGCTGACTATGAGTAGCATCCCTGATTGTCCTGCTATCTTTGCATCATCAGCAAACAATTGCACATCTCCTGTTAGACCCTTCCTAATGTCATTACTGTATCTATTAAACAACAATATATCCCTAAAGAGTAAATTCCACATCCCATCTTTATTTTCCAACTTTTGAAAACTTACAGTTTGTAACATTGAACTGGGATTCCCACTCCTGTGCCCCTAACTCAACCCTGCACATAATACAGGGAAACCGGTCTGGGTAGTGACCCCTTCCCATAATGCATAGCAGTATATACATGTCCACAAGGAGATGTGCTTTGCATTATGGGATACTAAGGCAAGTGGTGTGAAGTCATACCACCTTTCTTGTGGTATGACTTCACAAGTCATACCACAAGACCCAGTCCTGAAAATACTTCAGGCGTAAACTTTATTTGCTTACACTTGGAAAAATGGATTAAACCAAGTATATATATAATTTCTTGGTATCTTTAATTTATAGTATAACCAAGTGAAAAACTTTCAACAACGCCTCCACCAACAACAAGCGCCTCCGTGGCGCAATTGGAAGAATGACAGTACATTGCACCCTTCAATTGGAATAGGCCTAAGTTTGATTCTCGTCGCGACAGAAGGAATCTTTATCCAGACCATTTCACTCGAAGGCGAGTTAGCTGATCTCATATGGAGGTAGCAGTTTTTTTCTCCCAGAAACTCGGGTTTTTCATCCTGCATACAGACAAATCAGCCCTTCAGAACACACGCAATTTACAGACAAAAAATACTAGTTGTGGTGGTGGAGGTGGGCAGTAGATGGCATTGATGGAGATGATTCGTAGTAGAGGTTCGGTGTGTAGTGGTCGAGACAGTTCTAAGTGTCTTCCCGCGATGAGTCTTCAGACTCCTTGGAGGTATTATTATTATTATTATTATTGTTCCGGGAAACTCCAAGCAGTCGACAGACTCATCGAGGGAGGCCCTAACATCATGTCAAGAACAACTATTCAACATTCACACAGTATCTATCATACCTTGCCTTGAACTCATTCACGGTCGTAGCACCCACAACAGACTCTGGAAGCTTATTCCACTCATTTACCACTCTCCAAGTAAAGAACCTAGCTCTAACACCCTTGTCAACCACGCTCTTGCCCAGCTTCCATGCATGGCCCCTAGTCCTCCCACCACCAGTCATATTTTCAAAAATATCTTCTGGATCAATCCTATAAAAACCCTTCAGTAATTTGAATGTCTCAATCATATCACCCCTCCTTCGCCTATCGTCCAATTTCTGCAACCCACAAATCTTCAACCTATTCTCATAAGGTTCATTCCACAGACCTGCTATCATCTTGGTCACTTGTCTCTGGACCCTCTCCACTTCCTCCCCATCACGAAGAAACCCTGGTGGCCATAGCTGGGCACAGAAGTCCAGATGGGGTCGTATCAAGGCTCGATACAGAGGAACAACAACTTGTTCGTCTCTGCATGTTAAAGTATTTTTCAGAAGCCAAGTGATTTGGTGAGCTGTTTTAGTTACTTTTGCAATGTGCCCCCTAAACTTCAACTCCCTATCCACCAAAACTCCCAAATCCCTGGCCTCATCAATCTCCTGGAGTATGATTCCACCAATGCGATATACTGCTGCTATTCTTTTCACCCCAAAGTGCATAACCTTACACTTTGCCACATTAAATTGACATCCATTTTTCCTAGCCCAGTCCTCCAAACTATCCAAATCATCCTGTAAAATTTTGACATCTTGTGCACTCACAATTGCTCTACCTAACTTTGCATCATCAGCAAACAAGTGAACACTTCCTCTCAAATCCTTTCCAATATCATTGATGAACAAATTGAAAAGCAGTGGTCCAAGAACAGAGCCCTGTGGGACTCCACTAGTCACAAGACGTCTTTTAGACTCCACTCCTGAATAAACCACTCTTTGATATCTCTCCTTCAACCACCCTCTTATCCATCTCACCAACCCTATATCTATACCCATCTGCTCCAGTTTACTGATTAGGGTTCCATGTGGTATCCTATCAAAGGCCTTGGCAAGGTCCAGTAGTATCACTGTAAACCCATTACCCCTATCCAGTTCAGCCGTCACTGTGTTATAAAACGTGAGCAAGTTACTGAGGCATGATCTACCCTTTACAAAACCATGTTGTCCCCCATACAATATCCCATTTTCATCTATCCAATCCTGTATTCTTTTCTTGATTAATTTCTCTAAGACCTTGACAATGATTCCTGATATGCTAATCGGTCGGTAATTTACAACAGCAGTCTTGGAACCACCTTTATGCAGTGGAACTATTTTCCCCCCTTTCCACCCGCTCGGGACTAACCCAGACCCGAGACTCAAATTAAACAAAATGGTCAAGGGTACTGACAATTCTTTAGCTGCTTCTCGTACAACATGAACTGGTATACCATCCAATCCCACAGATGTATTGACATTGAGGTCATGCAATAGACTACTCACCTCCACTTCATTAACCACAATTCCCGTATAATCTACTGGTTTATTCGTTTCTGCAATGTCACCACCTGGATGATATACTTTTGCAAAGTGCTCACTCAGTAACTCAACTATCTCAACTGATTCAGTTACCTCCCTACCATCAGCATTCTTTAAAATCAATCTGCCATGTACATTTTTCCTTTTACTTGCTACATATCTAAAAAACTGTTTAGGATTCTCTTTAGCCTGCATGGCCAATGTTCTTTCGTAATCCTTTTTTGCTTTTCTTACCACACTCGTCACCCTTCTGGCCTGCGCTTTATACCGTTCATGTGTCTGCCGGTCACCCTTCTCCTTAAATTCCCTCCACAGTTGTTTCTTTTTTTGCAACTCAAGCTTAATGGTGTTATTCATCCATTTAACCCCTACTTGATTTATTATTCGGACTCTAGGTATACAGTCAGCCATTGCTTCATGCAAGCACTTCTTAACTACCTCCCATGTACTATCAACTTCTAGTCCTTGCAGTTGTACATGCCATGGCACTGAACCAATCAAACTCCTAAGCATGTCATACTTTCCAGCCCGATAATTCCACATGTACCCTGTCTTAATTGAAAATTCTACACCTTTAGCCACCTCCCAAGGTAAGATCCTATGATCACTCTCACCGATTGGTGGCAATGTGGTCATATTTGTTACAGCCAAATCCTCAGATGCAATTACTAGGTCAAGCACTCTCTGACCCCTAGTATTTTCCATTACATGCTGTCGCAGATAGTTATCCCTTAATAACCGCATAAAATCCAGTTCCTTCCTCCCGTGTGTCCTCTCCTCACTCCAATCAATGCGACCATAGTTGAAATCTCCCATAATAATCACCCTCCTTCCACCCATTTCTTCTATTTGCTTGTGCATACTGTCACCACCATCTTTTCCATCACCTGGTCTATAGCAGCACCCAATTGTATATTTAGTTCTGCTAGCAACAATCTCACACCAAATGGCCTCAAATGTCCTCTTTTCTCTATCCTGCAATTCAACTTCTATTCTCCTTGGCTGGAGCTCATCAGCTATCATCAACAATACTCCTCCCCCCATTTTATTCTCTCTGTCATTCCTGAACACACTATACCCATCACATTCAATCCCACTAGTTATATCATCTACAGTCAGCCATGTTTCACTAATACCTATAACCTGTGGTCTGGAAGTGCCAACCATGGCCAATAACTCTTCCTTCTTGTTCCTAATACTCCTAGTATTAGTGTACATGAATTTAAGACCCCCATTAGCCCCAACCCTACCTTGATGCCTTATATTAACTATCCCACTCTGGTTTGTTGTCCTTATTTGCTCTGGCATATTATATTCCTTCTTACATTCAACTGCCTCCATAAGGACTGTATCTCTACTCCCCCCCCCCCCTAACAAATCTAGTTTCCCTGAATTTGCACATCCACTACATTCAGCAACACTTTCTCAAGTCTTCTTACACCGTAACCATTCAAATGCAAGCCATCCATCTTATATAGATCCTTTCGCCCATCAAACTCACTCCACACATCCACAAATTCCACACCACTCGTCATACATAACCCAAGCATAAAGTCATTCGCAATTATAGCCCTCCTTTTAAACATTTCACTGTCATACCGTGGCAAAAGACTAATTATTCTAACTCTCTCACTCTTTTCTTTTGCTACCTCAAACAATTCATTCAGGTCTTCTATCATTTCCATTTTATCTCCTTTCAAATCATTCGCACCTGCCACAACAATCATTTCTTTCACCCTTTCCTTTTGCTCTCTAATAGACGCAGTTACGTCCTTTATGGTCGCACCAGGTTGGTACGATTTTGTCAAATCCTCTACTAACACACCTCGTACTAACGAGTCTCCATACAGTACTCTATCCTTCATTCTGTTCATGTTCACATTCATACGTCTATTTTTCCTGTCATACCTTTTATTATTGGTTGGTTCATTCAGTCTACTTTTGTTCATGCATTCTAGCTGCTGTTTTGCTCTTTCTATCGCACTATTGAACAACGCGATCTCACTCAATGCACCTATCTCATCTTTTTTGTTCTCTGAGAAACCATTTATACTATCATTCACACTCTTACAATTTTCATGTACAACCTTGCCGTTTCTCGTCATATCCCTATTTCCTTCATTCTGAAGGTTGACAAAAATATCACACTCACGATCCGAAATACACTTCAATTCCTCATTCTCCCTACATTTTCTACACACATTCAATCCTTTATTATCATCTAACCACACTCCGACCGCACTCCGCAAAGCGTACATTTCACAGCTAGTACACTGACTCATTTCTTTTATGCTACCATTCTTTGATAACGATGGCGAACCTTCATTACTGGCCGCCATTTTCCTTCGCACAGGTGCCATCCTTATTTGCAACGTATTTTGTCAAATTATACGTTATAACACACTAAAAATAGACGCACTAAAATACGCAAGGCAAACAAAACAAAACTACACAATATTAAGTAATTTGTATCGATAACTGAAAATGATACTTATCTGGAGCTTGCACGAACACTACACATTACGAATTCATCTAGCGGCGACTTCCCGACATAGATTATGTTATAAAACACTTTAGTACACTAACCACGCTAATAAAGCTCCAATAATATACCAAAATTACACACTTAAGTCCATTAAATTGAAACCAAAACACCAATAAATCAGGAATAATAATAATAATAATGTTTACAAGTAAAACATGGCAAAATGTAAGATTATGCACTTTGGAATGTAAAAGATTACATTCCAGTTCCTTTAATGGATGGAACTGGACTGCAGAGATTTACATAATAGGTGACCAAAACAGCTCATCTGATTGCCTGGTGTTGAATGCATTATTAAACAGAAATAAGGTTGTTATCCCTCTGTCTAAGGCTTGATATAATCACATTTGGACTATTTACTTTGCAGATCTAGTCAGCAAGGTTCCAGAAATAGTTAGTGACCATTATGATGACATCTCTGTGGAAATGCTTCCCATGATGACACACTAAGTCTGTGGATTACTTTAGTAATCACTACTAGAAAGAAATTTTATAGTAGTGATGCAAAAATTTTTCAATACATGACAAGGGAGAAAACAAGAAGTTACCCCTGGAAATTGTTTTATACTGTGTTTAGCAATTCCTAGAATTCATTTCCTAGAAAATGAATTCTAGGAAAATATGACAGGCTTGAGCATTAATCAATGTAAATACTAAATAATAATTTCTGTTCTACTTTCTCATATTATTATATCTAGCTGTTGTTTCTTGAGTTGCAGAAGTTGGTTTTGTAGCCTTTTTTCTGCTGCTTGTTGAGTTAAATCATTACTCCATTTTATACTTCTCCTGCATTATTTTGGGAAATATGCACTCTTCTATTCATTTGGTTTTTATTATTTGTATTATTATAATTTTGATGGTAATTATCAATATTTTATGTTCTTTATTATTTTGTAATTGTTTGGTATTTTTTTTTAAATATTTGATTACTTTTGGTGATGTCAGTCATGTGATCTGTGATATTTTATTTTTATTTTTTGACAACTCAAGCATTGTAGCCAAGTAGCAACTGTTTGCTATTGTGCCCTTTTGTGTTTAATTACCCCATGGCAGCAATTCTTATGTGACATATACCATTAGTTCTTTTTAAATGCAAATTTTATGTACTGCTATTGTTCAGATACATTTTCAGTATTAGTCTTTTCATCAATTAAAACCCTGGTGAATTTTTTCACCCTGCCCCTTGTTTTGTACTAAGTAAAAGTGGACAAAAGTCTTGCCACTTATTTAATCCTTTAATCTTATATACAGTATATGGAATCTGCCAATTTGACATCAGTTGCCTCAGTGTCCATTCCATAATGCACAGCAATATACATGTCCAAAAGGGGAGTATGCTAAGGCAATTGATGTAATGTCAACAGTCTCTCTCTATATATAAATAGCCTAATCACGATGACACTTCATGGGCAAACTTTTGTTTGCTTAAATTTAGGTAAACGATTAAACAAGAATGTAATTTCTTGTCAAATATACAGTCAATAATAGTTCATACTCCTTCCAAATTTCTTGAGTTTTGTGCTGCAGTGCTTTTGAAATTAAGATCGTTGTAATTTCAAAAAAAAAGTTTTTATATTTTTTAAATAAATTCATGGTTTTATTTATTTATTGTTTATGTGTTGAAACCATGTTTACAATCAACTTTTATACGCCTTATATCACAAAATTATCATCTTGGAGTTTGGTATCTGAAAGAATTGTTAATAATTTGTATCAAAGGTACTCAAAACAATATTCATCATTCTTGTTTAATGCCTTAACAAACTGCTTCAGTAGTCACAGTTTTAGATAAGCGATGGTAAGAGAAGTTTCTTTGATTCACTAAAAGGTGGGTGTAAAATGGATGGATGAAGAGATTAAGCATGTGATACAAAGGAAAGAGGCATTATCATGGCAGCATAAAAGAACTGGAAATAATCAGTTGCATGAGGATCACAAAGAACAGGAAAGGAGAGTGACTTGGTTTGTAAGGGTAGCAAAAGTGAAGTATGAGCAGAAGTTAACTAATGAAGCCAAAAAGAATTCTTGAGTTCTTTCAATATGTAGCCAGCAAAAAAAAAAAAAAGAAAAGAAAAACAAGGAATGATTATGGGAGGATGACATTAATTGGAGAAAATGGTATAAAAACAGCTGATGCAGAAGATATAGTGGAGATACTTAATGAGCAGTTCATAAAGCTTTCATTCTTGTGAATGTGACATCATGGAGAGTGTGAGGGCAGTTAATGATGAGGAGGAGAGGAATATGGGAAATTAAGCAAACTTGATATTAATAAGGCTGTGGGACTTGATAATATATCACCAAGCATTTTGAAGGAATGTGCTAGGGAGTTGACATCTGCCTTGACATATTTTTTTTAATATGAGTTTTGCACTGGGTTCAGTTCCAAAGGAGTGAAAGGAGGGCAAGACTGTGCTGCTTCATAAGGGAGGTGATAGAACTCAAGCATCAAATTATAGGCCTATCTGTGTGTCAGATGTTGTGGTTAAGGTGTTGGAGAAGCTGGTAAGAACCAGGATCCAGAATTGGGTTGACAACAGTGGCATGGCACTGTTTTTGAACACCATGGATTTACTAAAGGGAAGTTATGTTTTAGTAATCTACTTGCTTATTACAATAACGTGGCAGATGCATTGGACGAAGGAAATGGATGTCAAGTTGTATACTGAAATTTTTCAGACTTTTGACAGATTATCACATGATAAGCTGATAGTCAAACTAGATGGATGGGATTATACATATTAGACTAGTGGATTGGAGAGTGGCCATCTGATATGATGAGAAAGTTTGTGAGCATATCTTCATGTGTGAGTTGGTTTTCTTTCTGCATAGTATAAAACTGGATTCTGGAATGCTGTTAAGGTGGAGAAGGAAGGAGTAATGTGTCTGAGCCATGTGGACAAATGGAAAACACCTCAATACAGCTGCTGGGAGAGCTAATTGTACTTTTCATGCTCAGCAAACAGAATAAACTATGTATGATGATAACTATACTGGCATATGTCATTCCATGTGAAATCACAAATTAAAAAATTAAATTGAAAATGCATAATCTATGCTGAAAGCAAGTTATTTTGTCATCCTATCCTTCAGATGGAGGAAAATGTTTTTATTAGATTTTTCTAGAATCCTCCTAGTTATTGTGGCCATTTGTATTCAAGTGAAGAAGTTTTAAAATCAATCGCAGCTTATTTCCATATTGTCAAATTTCTAATTTTTTTTAGTACCATTTTAATGTTCAAGGTATATGCTTTTTTGATTTCTTATTTGCATTTTCAGACAAACTAATTTCTTTTAACATTGCAACTGCCTACTTGAGGTCTCATTTCTGTGTGTTCCATTTATACATTTAGTGGAATATGTATCTCAAAATTAACCTTTATTGTCTCAGATTTTTCAAAAAAATAAAAAATGGCTGATTTTGAATTCCAAAAAAAAAAAAGTTATGCAGGAGACCAAACAATTCAAAATTATTATTATTAGTATTATGACGATTCAGGCCTCCATGGAGTCAAAAGACTCATCCTTCCTAGAAAACACGAAGTCTACCATACCACTCCTTCAGTGACTGTTCGTGCTCTCACCACACCATTTTTAAGAGATATACTTTTGATAAGTGGCTATAAATAGGACAACCATATAACTTATCATCCAAACCATACTTTTTTGAGAATGAAGGGCAGGCTAAAAATAATTAAAATTATATATTTTGAAATATCAATTTATTGATTGACACATTGGGCCTCTAAAATAATTCTATTAAAAAGCTGTTTTCAAAAATCAAACTCTGTCAAAAAATAAAATAAAATGCATTCAAAAATAAAACTAAAGCAAACTTAAAAAACTTCATTATATTGATTATCTAATTTTCATAAACCATGGAATACTACTCAGTTTCCTTAAGAGACTCACAACTCAAATAAAGACTAAGTATTACTTGATATAATGCCCTAATGTTTTTGCAAAACTTAAATACAGATCTCTGTTATATTATCACGATTTCTCTACTATTTGTCATAAAGTGAAAATCTGATCCAGACAACCTCTATTTGGCCTAAATCCAGCTTGTTCTTCACCAAGCTTCCCTTCCACAATCCTTCTTCAAGTATACTTGCATAAATCTTACCAGAAACATTCAGTAGGGAAATGCCTCTGTAATTCTCACATTTGTTTCCCTTTTTTATATGTGGGTACTATGAGAGTTCTACTCCAATCATCCAGAATTCATATCTCTATCCAGGCCTTCTGAACTATCCAGTGCAGCCACTGTACGACTTTTATATCTCCATACTTGAGCATTTCTGGTCGAATATCATCTACTCCAGCTGCCTTTCCACATTTCAGGCATTTGAAGGCCTTTTCTACTAAGTATGGATGTGTATTCCTGATTGCATGCCTGTTGAGTTTTTTTACCAACAGCATACTAGAGTACACTCTAGTATGCCGTCATTGCTTGTTTCATTTAGCAATTATTCGAAGTAATTATTCTATATATCAAGGATATCTTTTTCTCCAGTTTTCATGTCACCTTTATCATCTCTAATTCCTTTTATAGCACTCTTTCCACCATTTCTGAGCTTTTTCAACAGCCTCCAGAATATTTTGTCACCTTCCTGATATTTCTTATTATTATTACCCCAAGACCTCATGAAGTCAAAGACTCATCTGGGAGGTCCTTTTATCATACACACATCTCATCATACCGAGCCTTAAACACACTCAAACTCCTTGCAGACACCACACTCTCAGGCAAGGCATTCCAATCATTCACAACTCTGCACGAAAAAAACCTGCCTCTCACTCGCCTACTCACACCCTCTTTATACAGTTTCCAGGGATGACCTCTGGTTCTCCCCTGATCTCCCACTATTCTCTGTAGAATTCTCCACCATTGATCTTATAACAACCTCTTACCAACTTGTAGGTCTCTATCATATCTCCCCTCTTCCTCCTCTCCACCAGACTCTGCAAATTACATCTTCTTAATCTTTCCTCATACTCAACATTCCAGAGGTCAGAAACTACCTTAGTCAGTCGCCTTTGGACCCTTTCCAACATTTCTTCATCCTTCTGAAAACCCGGTGACCAAATCTGGGCACAAGAGTCCATGTGTGGTCTAATCAAAGCCTTATACAACGGAACAAGAATCTCCCTACTTCTACATGTCAGTGTCCTCCGCATCATTCCCAGAAGCCTTTGTGTTGTCTTCCCAATTTTGATGATGTGTCCCCTAAATTTTAGATCCTTATCCACTATCTCCCCCCCCCTAGATCTCTTATTTCCTCTACCTCCAACAATATATTCTCACCAAGCATAAATTCTGCATCCCATCTTTGTTTTCCAAATTTTAAAACCTTACATTTTGCAACATTGAACTCACATCCCCATTTCCATGCCCAATCACTCAATTTATTCAAGTCTTCTTGCAAGGCCACAACATCTTCACTACTCTTTATGGTTCATCTCAACTTTTATAATTACACCTCATTTATAATTACATCCTCTGATGAGATGACCAAATCCAAGATCCTCAATCCTTGTGTGCCTTCTGTTACATACTGTCTGAGGTAGTTATCCCTCAAAAACTCAAGAAACTAATTTTCTTTACTTCCAGTTGCTATCTCATCATTCCAGTCTATATTGCCATAATTAAAATCACCCATAACGATCACCCTTTTCTTATTTGCTTGGCTAATTTGACTATACATTTCACTATCACCACCATCCACAGTACCTGGTCTATAACAACATCCCACCAAGTATTTGATTCCATTCACCTCTATCTCACACCATACTGCCTCAAAACCACTGGCACTATTTCCATCTTGCATCTCTACTTTGTATGGAGATAACTCTTTCTCTATCATTCCCCCTCCCTTTTTACCCCTTCTCCTCACAAAACACATCATACCCTTCCATCTCTATTCCTGTCAGGATGTCATCCTCTTCCAACCATGTCTCACTTATTCCGACAATCTTTGGGTGAACAGATGCAATTAGTGCAACCATTTCATCTTTGTTTCTTATACTTCTAGCATTGGTATACAAACACAACAGCTCATTTCTGGATCTACAGCTAGTTCCACTGATATCACTCACTCGATGTGATCTCTCCATGCTAGACTGGGGCCATTTCCCTTTCTGCTTCTTCATTTTAGAATCCTTTTCAATTCCAACTGTTTCCTCTTGATCCCTGGACATCCCATTCCTTTCCTGCCTACACATGCTCACGCCTCCTCTTGGAGCATCCACCTTTCTCACACCGTGTACCCCTGTCCACCCCAAGCCTCCCCGTTTCCTTTCCCTGCTCCTCTTGCACTTCTCTCATTTTCTATACCCATACCACTCACTTCCCCATTCATATCCACTTCTTCAATCTCTCCTGCTCTTCCACATCACTCTCCTCTCAATCTGATTCATTCTCTCTATTCATTTCTCTACCTTCCAGCAGCAGTCTTTCCAAGCGACTCACACCATAACCAATCAAATGCAGTCTATTGCTACCATACAACTCACTTCGTCCCTCAAACTCATTCCACACATTAACAAACTTTACTCCCATCTCCTCACACATTTCAGCCAGCATATCATTCATAATCCTTGCTCTCTGCCTCATTTCACCACAGTCATACCTAGGCAACACACTGACTACACTTCCTGTCACACTATTCTCATTTATCCTTCCAAGCAGCCTCCTGATATCCATTTTGACACTTTTTTTTAATTCTATTAACTCTTTTGTTCGCTCCCACCTCATATCCAATGCCTCAATCACTCTACTCATTTTATCTCCTGGAAAACATACCTTGTTCATTCTATCCTCTAGCACACCTATCATAATGGAGTCGCCATACAATGCCACTCGCTCATCTTTCGTTAACTCTTTCATGCCATCATGATTTAATTTAATAGTTTTGACCTAAATTTTCTTAATTTCATTTCGCATCCATTTCATTTCTTGCCTCATCCAATCCAACTTCCGAATCTCGCAACACATTCTCTCTATCATTAAATCTTTCTAACTCTCGACCCCCTCTTCTCACTTTCACTCATCCTTCTTTGTTTCCGTACTTTCGGTCCAACATACGTCCAACTTTCGCTATCATTCTTCTCAGTTTCACTCTCATTTATCTTTCTTTGTTTCCGTACTTTCGGTCTAACATGCGTGCAACTTTCGCCATCATTCATTCTGTTTTCACTATCATTCATTCTTTCGATTTTTTTCACTTTCGATTTCTGCATCACATCATTTCTAGTTTCATTCATTCTCTCAATTTCGTTTTCTTCCGCCACTCTCGCCTCACTTTCATCCATTTTAACATCCGTTACGGTTTTCAAATCGCTTTTTCTTTTTTTACTGATTTTTTTAACATTTTTTCGCCTCTATTTCTCACCATCCTCTTTCAAACGTGCACGGTTGTTTCCCGCGACATTCTCGTTACTAACACTTTCTGTCATCAATTTCATATTTGCATTCATCAGTTCCTCGTTCAGGTCACAATTCGCACACACCCTTCTTCCATGCGCAATAAACATCCACAAATCATTTATGTAATCGAAGGAATACATATAACAGACCTCACACTTAACGAAATGACTGAAATCTAAATTAAAATCATGCAATGACAATGCCGCCGCCATTTTTTTTTTTCTCTGCAGGTTACTAGGTCTAATAATAATGATTTCGTAATTTAGTTTTTTTTACCAAAGTCTTTCCATGACTTTTGTTTAGCTAGTTTTACACAGTGTTTTTTGTTTAGCTAGTTTTAGCTGTCTTACATTTGTCTCTGGATTCTCTAAGAGCACAAGCTGACATATTCGTCAGGAACTTTCGATATGCTTTCTTTTTTTCCTTCACTGCCTCTTTAACTTTCTGTGTCCACCATGGATTTCTGATTTTTCTATCCTTGCAGACAATTCACCACATGCCTCTCTGGCTGAATCAATCAATGCTTTCTTCACGGATTGCTACTGAATCTCCAAGGTTTGGTTACTGTTCTCAAACTCTTTCATTCTTTCTTGAATAATGTTTGTGCATTTTAGTCGACAGTTCACATCTGAGACCTGCTCAACTTTTATTCACTTCAAAATTTCCTTTCATGTTATTCATTTCAATATGAAATTCAATTTTATTCTTCTCTAGACTAAATGGTGATCAATTCCAATTTCGAATCCTCTGTACTCTAGTATCCTGCAACAGTGGCAAAACATCACTATCAACAATAACATAGTCAACAAGACTTTTCTTATTCCTTGCCTCTTCTCTCATAACCCTTAAAATGAAAACTGCCTTACTATAGAACCGTTATTATAATTGACAACATCGTATTCTTTGGAGAAATAAATTATTAAGTTTTTTTGAGTGTCAGTTATTTTTGTTACTTAGCTAAGTAAAATTAGTTAAACAGAACAAAATTTTCTAAGCACTTCAAACTGCAGTGTACGTGTTCTTTGTGAACCTTAGCATATCAAATTACACTGCCTGCATAGCTAAGTTACTTGTATAAAACTAAAAATTGTATTTCTTTCATTAATACTGTTTATTATTATTATTGTTACATGACACCTCTCCAAGGAGTCCACGGAATCATCATAGGAGGGACCAATACTTCACTACAATGTCTCTCTTACTTGATCCTTCAACTACACAACATCACTGCGAGCAACGTATAGTACCATCACCCACCACCACCACTAGTGTATATTATTATTATAAAGAGAGACCTCAAGGGAGTCAGGGACTCATCGAGGGAGGCCACATACTACACACACCGGCTATCATAATTGTTCCTGAATTCATTCACACTGCATGCACACCCAACATCCAATGGTAATCCATTCCAATCATGCACCACCCTATGAGAGAAAAATATAGTTCTCACCCCTTTCTTAGAGACATTCATTCTCACCTTCCAAGGATGTCCTCTTGTCCTGTCCCCATCCTCCATAAAATCCACTAGACTTTGCAAATTGCATCTTCTCAACTTTCTTTGTATTCAACATTCCAAATCTGTGTGCAGTAGTCCATATGTAGCCTAATCAAGTCCTTATATAATGGAGCCAGAATATGTGCTCGAAATTTTATAACCTTATCCACTATCACTACAAGATCTCTTATTTCCTCCACTTACAACAATAGTATTATTATCTGATACCTCCAGGGAATCAAGGACTCATCCAGGGAGACTATAAATCACCCAATCCAGCTGTTATATCATCTCTAAAATTCATTCACACTAGATGCACTCATTACCCTTAAAGACAAACTGTTCCACTCAGTCACAATTCTGTGAAGAAAAACGTAGCTCTTATCCCTTTCTTGACTACGAACAAACTTAACTTCCACGGATGCCCCCACGTTCTCTTCCCACCTTCCATATAATGAAAAATTTCATCAGATGATATCCTATAACACCCATTCAATATTCATAAACCTCTATCATATCACCCATCTTTCTCCTGTTAACTAGAGTCTGTAATCCACATGCAATCTGTCCTCATAATCTAAATCCCATAATCCAGATATAATCTTTGTAACTCTTCTTTGCATCCTTTCTACAACTTCTTTATTCCCTTGGAAGCCAGATCAAATCTGTGCAGAATGATCAAGGTGTGGTTTTATTTAGGCCTTATAAAGAGGCAAAATGGCTTTCTTATCCTTAAATGTCAAGGATAAAAAAGTTTAATGTGATGTTTGCTTCAACATCACAATTATCCACTGAGATATATTTGCAACTTTTGCTATGTGACCTTTGAACTTCAAATTCATATCCATAATTACGCCAAGATTGCTAGCCTCATCAGTTTCTTGTAGCATAACCTTGCTAATATAACATGCCACTGGAAATCTCATCTTGCCAAAGTGCATAATTTTATACTTGCTCATTAAACTGATAACCATTTTAACCATTTTCGTTTACCCAATTTTCCAGCCTATTCAAATCATTTTGTAAGTGCTTACTATGAATAGCATCCCTGATTGTCCTGCTATCTTTGCGTCATCAGCAAACAATTGCACATCTCTTGTTAGACCCCTCCTAATGTCATTACTGTATCGATTAAACAACAATATATCCCTAGAGAGTAAATTCCACATCCCATCTTTATTTTCCAAATTTTGAAAACTTACAGTTTGCAACATTGAACTGGGATTCCCACTCCTGTGCCCTAACCTAACCCTGCACATAATACAGGGAAACCGGTCTGGGTAGTGACCCCTTCCCATAATGCATAGCAGTATATACATGTCCACAAGGAGATGTGCTTTGCATTATGGGATACTAAGGCAAGTGATGTGAAGTCATACCACCTTTACCACGAGTTGCTCCAGTCCTGAAAATACTTCAGGCGTAAACTTTATTTGCTTACACTTGGAAAAAAAGGATTAAACCAAGTATATATATAATTTCTTGGTATCTTTAATTTATAGTATAACCTATAGTAAAAATCTAATCTTTACCCCTTTCTTAGCGACATTCATTCTCAGATTCCAATAATGTCCTCTTGTCCTATCCCCATCCTCCATAAAATGAAAAATTCCATCAACTGAAATCTTGTATGACCCTTTCAGAAGTCTGTAAGTTTGAAGTCTACAAATTCTCAATCTGTCTTCATAATCAGTATTCCACAATCCTGATATCATTTTTAACACTCTCCTTTGCACTCTCTCTCTCCACTGTATCAGAATCACAACGAAAACCAGGAGACTAGACCTGCTCACAGTAGTCCAAGTGAGGTCGTATCAAGGCCTTATTTTATTATATTGTTTGTATATAAAAATTTTAAAAACCAGATTTTCCATTAACACGTTAAAACATAAAATATATAATTTGTTTACTTCGCACCACTTAAAGAGGTTCTAAAAATTATATCTTGAAAAGTTGATGCACTAAATATGCTGAAAGATGCCCCAAAAAATGGTTTTCTTCATGATCAAAGGACTGTCTAGGCTGAAAGGATAAAAATAACAAAATGAGACTAGTTTTGCTTTACAGCTACTTATTCAGAGTATCTCTTATAAAAATTTCAAATTTTTATTAGATTTTCCACACAACTCTTTTTGGTCTACAAAATCAGATGTTTTAATTTTTTGCAAATTAGAGGCATTTTTTTAAATTGAAGTAACATTTCGACCTTCATATTAAGGTGATATGAGGTATGCATATTCCACTACTTGTGTAAATGAAATGCACAAAAAATCAAACTTGTGGATTCAACCAAAGTTCTTCAGGCTAGAGTACATAATGAAGAAAAATAGCACTCAGAACACCTAAAGCAGGTGTCTGCCATCTTGAAAAAAAAAAAAAAATAGTTTGTTTAAAAATGCAAAGAAGAAAAGTACAAACCTTGGCATTAAGATGGCAGTAAGAATCTGAAATTGGACAATTTGGAAATAAATTGTGATTATTTTAAAACTATCTGAGATTCTGAAAATTCTATGGGTCCATCAAATAAAAATGGCTGCCATA
Organism: Typopeltis vanoorti; assembly: GCF_054136105.1. Classification (NCBI taxonomy): domain Eukaryota; kingdom Metazoa; phylum Arthropoda; class Arachnida; order Uropygi; family Thelyphonidae; genus Typopeltis; species Typopeltis vanoorti. Next base: position 39,861,896 of record NC_143557.1, read on the forward strand.
ATTAATAGGATGTAAAAAAAAAAAAATGTGTTCTTCCATCTAAAGGATGGGGTGACAAAATAACTTGCTTTAATTAAATCTAAAATTATGCAGCTTCACTCCTCTGGTTTTACTTGGAATGATTCATTTTTTTTTTTTATTCATTTTCCATTAATTTCAGAAATCAATAATTTATTTTAATTTACAAATTTAAAATTAAACAAATTTAATTTACAAATTTACAAATGTTAAATCTGGTGTGAGACAAGGATGTACATTATCCCGTCTGTTATTCATTATCTATATGGATCACATTATGAAGAAAAGTGGTATTAAACATGATATCAAAATTGGAGATGTTAATGTCAGCTCTTTGCTTTATGCAGATGATGTTATACTTCTAAATAAATCCACTACAAGTCTGCAAGATTCTCTGACTAAATTGAATAGCTGTTGTAATAGATATGGTATGAAGGTCAGCAATAAAAAGACAATGAAAATAGGCAGAATCATTGAAAATGTCAACTGTGTTGTGAACGGAGAACCTGTGGAACAAGTGAAATATTTTGGCTACTTAGGTATGATTTTTAGTGAAGATGGTAAATTAAATATAGAAATAGACAACAGAATCAGCAAAGCTGGTATGGTGGGAAGTCAACTGAATAAATTCATATGGAATAAGAGAGAAATTAGTCGGAACACTAAATTAGCTGTATACAAGACAGTGTTCAAACCAGCTTTAACTTATGGATCTGAGAACTGGGTTAAGAAGTAAAACACTTGACCAAAGACTAGAGACCGCAAATATGAGAGTCCTGAGAAAGATTATAGGCATGAACAGATAGCATCAATGGCAATATCATATAAAAAACGAGGATATTAGGAAAGAACTTGACATTGTTGGCATCCAGGAATGCATTAGCAGAGCTAATCTCAGGTGGTATGGTCACTTAAACAGAATGGGCAAAGAAAGATTAGCAAAACAAGTGTTCTCTGCCAGGTTGGCAGCAAAACGACCCAGAGGAAGACTAAGATATAGGTGAATTGATACGGTACAAAGTGCCTTCGCTGATAGAAATATAAGATCTGATAATGTTGGAGTCTTGACAAATAACAGACTGATTTGGAGGAAAATTGTAGATAAGAAGTTAGTAATGATGTAATTTTTTTCATGTAGTACTATCATATCCTGTACACCCCTTGAGGGTGCATGGCAGGAATTTGATGATGATGATGATGATTTACAAATTAAGTTTTGTAATTATGAATAATTTTTATTTCTTAATTTTTCAAACCAATAGCTAACAAACTGCATTTCCTAATCATGCTGATACGAAGTGATACACCATGTGTTTGCGTGCAATGTGCAAAGGGAATCAAAGGAATTGGTATAGGGGTGGCCTTGATGAAAAACATGCAGCAGACATTCAAGTAAGTGTATGGTATTTGTATATAATTATCTGAAAAAATTTGACATTTTGATTGACAAGTAATTAATTCAAACAGTTTCAAAATTTTTTCTAGAAAAAAAAAAACTAACCAAAAAAAAAACACCAATCAATAATGTTAATTGTTTGGGTTATAAAATAAGTTATAACTAACATTTCTAACAAATATATCCACTAAAGTAAATGGAATAATAAACAAAATATTAAGACCAATAATATCTTCTCCTTAATAAAATAATAAAAAAAAAAAGACTAAGAATGAATGAATAAAGACTAAGAATGAAAAAATAAGAATGAAAAGACTAAGAATGAAGAATGAAAGACTAAGAATGAATAATATTGATTTTATAAAAATCAATATTATTATATGGAAGTGAAGAATAGACAATAAGAAAACATTATTACAACAGAAATGAAATATGTGAAGAGCAGCATGTTATAGAAGACTAGATAAACAAAATAAAGATGTATTGATTTTAGTAAAGTTACGGAGACTATAACTGTGTTAGGAATAATTATTTTAATTTTCCAACATTTCGACCTTCATATTAAGGTCATCATCTGGAGTATATGCATATATACACAAAGACAAGCTACATTACATTTCTAACAGTAAGCCAAAGCTACAATGATCTGATGAATCATTATTCTATTGGCCTGACCTCTAGTGGAAAAAAAAAATCTACATCAAAGCTATATTCTATTTATAACATCATCAGAGAAAAAAATTCATATAGATAGATAACAAATTATAGAATCTGTGTAGCTCAGTAGAGGTGCCATTTGCACTCTATATTGCTTGACCACATGAAGAAAAACTTGTGGTTCGAATCTAGTCACTGACTAGAGGAACGTTTTCTAACTTTTAGCCGGTGGCTGGTCAAGTGGTTAGCATATCCGCTCCCCAACCAAAAGGCTGCGGGTTCAAATCCCGCCATGGGCATGGATGTTTGTAATTGTCTGTGGAAAAACTAGTGGTGGTGATCAGAGGCAGATGGCATTGGTGGTGGAGACAGAGCTGTAGAGAAAGGGCCCTTCCTCCCTCGATGAGTCCTTGGACTCCCTGGAGGTGTCAAATAATAATAATAATAGTTTTAATACAACAAAGTAGTAGCCTAATCCATAATTAAACAAGAGTGTGTGTTATATTAGATTTATGATCTTGGATTGCTTACAGTCTTAATTATAACTAACCAAAGACCAAAGGGTTAAGTGGGCAGAATATGTGCCATCCATATTCTTGGGATTTTTAGACCATCATTATTGTTAAGATTAGGGTGGTTGATAAGAATTTTATAGGCTCCTTAAATTTACACTCATACCATGTTTTGGTGTGATGTAAACAACAGGTGCTTTTCCAGTCAATTCTATGTAGAGTATTCAGGGCATGATCAGAAAGGCCAGATTTACCATAGTTATTAATTTAATGCCATTTCTGTTCCTTTTTTATGATAGGAATCGAATGTCCTGTTTCACCTATATAGAGTAAATTACAGATGCAATGAATATGGTATACTCCAGGATGGGCCAATGAAGGAAGCCGATCCTTGGATGAGTTGAAAAAGTTTTTTTAATTTTGCAGGAGATTTAAAGGTGGCATTAAGATTGTATTCTAGTTCTATTTAATCTGGTTTATTTTCGTTTTTAAGTAGGGGTCTTGTGAAGAATTTTGTTGACAGTATTTTGGCTGTAGCCATTCTTCGGGAAGGTATTTGCTGATAACTTTTAATTCATCTTTAAGTGCTTGTTCATTGGAGCGAATCTTCAAAGCCCTGTTATTTAGTGTTAATGACACCTTGTGTTTGGTGGTGATAGGAGTTTATGTGTGTATACTGAGCAGTATGTGTAGGCTTACGGTAAACAGTGAAGGAAAGACTATCAGAAGGACATGACGTTCTGACAGTCTTTCATGACCTTCATACTGAGGCATATAAGTTGGTGAGGGGGAACCTATCAAACAGATACAGGGGAATTATTGCATAAGATAGCAGGTGATGTTTCCAGGTCATTCCTGGAAACTGTACTTGCCTCTGAATTCCCAAGAAATTCAGGCAACCAAATTTATGCCTTCTTCTTTTCAGACATTTTCTGTCCACTGCTAGACAAAGGCCTCCTCCAGTTCCTTCCACCTTTCTCTGTTCTTGGCATGGGTTGACCAATTTTTCCCAACAAAATTTGACAATTCATCACTCCATCTTCTTTTAGGACATCCTTGGCTTCATTTCCCTTCTTTTGGAATCCAGTTCATTAGTATGGTTGATGATGAGCAATGGTTCAAAAGTCCATTGCTCATCTTCTCTTCTGGATAGATGTCCGGTTTCCATTTTAGTCACTTGTGGTGAAGAATGATATGAGTCATTCTTCACCAGACTCATATCACCATCAGTGATATGAGTCTGGCTTCTTATCCAGGTGTTTCACTTCTTATCTTTTAATATGATGCCTGGCATCAACCTCTCCATTTTTCTTTGAATTATTGCTAGTTTATTTTCTGGTGCTCTTGTTAGAGACCAAGTGTCACAACCATATGTGACCAAATTTATGTATAGTAGTCCAAATGTGCCTGCAAGATTTTATAATGAGGAACCTGCAAAACAAATTACTTGTATAATGTATACTTAGAAGTATGTGGTATGAAACAACCGCAGAGGTGGAAGAAAATAGTACAGCATTTAATATCAAAATATTTTGTCATGTTAAAATTTTCTATTTTTGTTAACAGCTCTCCTCCATCACCAAATTTTTACTGAAGTGTCATCAATGGTAATTCAGATGTTAGCAAGAAAGTTCTAGTCATCTAATTAGTAGTTAAATTAGTGAGACTTTTTTTTTGCTGAACTACATACGGTATTATCATATAAGTGATGAAAATGAAATGTCACTGATATTTAACTTGGAAGTCTGCCATGTCTTCTGTTGACATTTGGAAATATTTGTCATTTACTGTTTTTGATTTTATATTGTACCTCGTGGTGAGCTCTGTAATCTTTAGAGGGTGCATTATCCAGTAGCAGATGGGGTATCCTATCAGACATGGTGGGATGGTCCTAATATATTAAATAATCTCATGATGAGTCTCTGATTCCATGGAGGTCAGATGTTAATAATAATAATAAGAAGAAAAACCTGTGGACCAATAGGTCCACAGAGGGCTATCAACTGGATGGCAAGGGAAGTGGCTATCCCATGGTTCTCTAGCTGGGTTTGGTCTCTTGTTCCACTTATTTTGAGTCTGACTCTTTCTTTTATTTGTTTCTTTCTTTGTTTTCTTGTGATCCTGATGCTATCAGAGTATTCAGGGGCTAGGGATCTTTCTTTTCTGACTTAATTCTTGGATAGGATAGGAATGACTCTTTAGTTTTGGTTGGCAACATACCTAAAAGAAGGTAACTCTAAAATCAAACAGGTAGGGAGTTTCACAACATGCCAGCTCCCTTTCTGGGTAAAAATAATATTTCTTTGAATCTCAAAAAGGAAGGAAATATCAGTAGATCTTTTCAGCAACAACTTTGCATGAAATGGACAATGATTTTTTGGGACATGGAATGCACTAAGTCTAAATAATAAATATAAGATAATTCAGGAAGTTGAAAAATGAAAAGTAGATGTTATGCTCCTAACAGAAACAAAGAAGAAAGGTAAAGGTTTCGAAATAATGGGTAAATATTTACATACATGGAGTGGAGTGGAGTGGATAAAAACAGAAGGGGATAAACCTGGTGTATCTATCCTCATAAAAAGCAGATGAAAGAATTAAGTAAAAAGTTGGGAAGAAGTAGATGAAAGGTTTATAAAAATAAATCTTGAAGTACATGGACTGGAATTTTTCATTATTGGAACTTATGCCCCATGTGATGATGTCTCACTCGATGAAAAAGAAGAAGACTTTGTAGATTTAAGAGAAATAACTGAATTTAGAAGGTGGATACAATGAATTATTAGTGTCAGGAGACTTTAATAGTTAAGCTGGGTAGAATGACAATCATTGTGTGGTGGGATGTTATGGAGAAGATCATGTTAACAACAATGGGCACAGATTGATTCAGGTGTAAAAATGAGAAGTGTCAGGTGCTATATGGATATTATGAGTATAAAGAGATACATAAGCTTACATGGACCCAACCAACTAGAAGTCTGAAGTCAATAACTGATCTGGTGATAACTGGGCAGGAGCAAATAGCAGTAGTGCAAATGTGAGAGCATTCTGTGGATATGATGAAACAGATCCATTATATGGTAATAAGTAAGATTGTGGGTCTTGTGACTTGTTATATGTAGGAGGCCAAATACTTCACATGATGATAAGACTGTTACAAGATAATAGTATATTGGATTTTTATATATACATACATACATGATATCTTGAGCAGAAATTAGATCTAACCAGAGAGGGATCTGCATCTGTGTTGTATGACCATTTAAACAAATGTGTACATGAGGCTGCTGAAGAGATCCTTGGCAAGGAAGGTAAGAAAATATAGAATGGACGAGTGAAGGAGAAGACAGAAGATAAGAGATGGCTAAGCAGTAACACTGTTCAGGACAGAGAGGAGTACAACAGTACATGGATGCTTATGACAGATGTACCAAGTTAGAAAAAAAAATCTTATTGATAGTGTTGCCATCTATGGTTGAGGCCGAGAACATTTCAGACCATCCTCGTACTGGCCTTATAGTCTTAGTTGCTTGGCTATAATTACAACCAATCCAATCACATGTTTGTATAAGTTGAGTTTTAGCTCTGGAATGGAAGGAATGTATGATAGTTCCATTGTACAAGATGGTGCAAAAACTGATGTGTCTAACTACTAACCTATCAGTATCTCTGGTGTGGTAGTGAAGATTTTAGAGAAGTTGGTAAGAACTTCCATACAGAAATGGGTGGACAAACAAGCTATACTCTGCAAGGAGCAGCATGGGGTTTACTAAAGGATGGTCATGTTTTAGCAATTTGCTCATATTTTATAACACTATGGCTGAATTGGACAAAGGGAATGGATATGCTATGATAATGTTGGATTTTGCTAAGGCATTTGATAGGATACCACACCAAAGGCTGTTTGTTTTTATGTTAAACCCATACACGAGAGGTTGGTAGATCAACCTATAGCACATTAGTACCATATATGGGTTGGGAAAGACTGTTCCATAGTACGGCAGTTGCAGGGATGAAGGAGGAGGAAAAGAAACTTGTTCTGTGGGTTTCAAGGCACACTGTGTAGGTGTGTTGAGCAGCAGCTGCACGTGTTCCAATGAGCTTAGTACTAAGTGAGGGAATTATTGAAGTTATTTCAGATGAACATTTTCCATGGAAATATTTGTAGAAAACAGTGCAGAGACTGACTGTCTGTGGGGGGGGGGGTGAGTTAGTAAGAGATGGGTCATTAATAAGTCTCATTGCTCTCCTCTGTATTGAGTCGAGCATTTCGAGCGAGCTTTTGGGGGGTCCCACCCCATAGTGGGGTGGGGCTCTGTGATTCCGTTACTTCACCCATCTTATACAAATCACAAATCCACTGGGGTGGATTTGTGATTTGTATAAGGTGGGTGAAGTAACGTCTTGAATGAAAGAGAAATCCTAGTTTTTTAGAAGCTGAGGATGCAATGGTTGTTATGTGTTTATACCAGAAGAGGCTTGATGTCGGGGTAATTCCTATTAGGGAAATTTCAGATTGTCTGGAAACTTGGGTGTTGTCAAAAATAATACTGGGAGAAAATTGTTCTTTTTTTATGAGAAATAGTTTGAAATTGACTAGGTTATCTGAATCCCATTGGAGGATGGCTTGGAGGTCTGAATTGAGGGCAGTGGTGGTTGCTGTCATTGGCGCACCCAGGGAGGGGGCCAAGGGGCCTTGGCTCCCCCAAAGGAAAAAGAAAAAAAAGACTAGAAAATTTTTCAAAAATCTTTTCCTATTTTTTTTTTTTTTTTTTAATTTATGTTGTGTCGTGTATTCTATTTCCATACTACTTATGAATTAGCGGCGCCGTTGTGAACACAAGGCGAACGAAGTAGTGCTCGGACGATACTTTGTTTGCCTGAGCCAGGCCAGAGATCACGGGTATCATATATTGACGATTATTGCAGATGCTCAGTTATAAGTCGTATGCAATGCATAATGTGCATTCTCAATTCATCTACTCAATTCGACCCCCCCCCCCAAGATTAAATCTTGAGTGTGCCGCTGGTTGCTGTTCTATAGGTTGAGGTGAGTTGTGTGGAGTAAGGTTTATCAAAAGAAAGGGAGGAGTGCAATGTGCTGTTGTCTGCAAAACTGTGTATTGGGTTCGAGGTAAGCTGAAGTAGGTCATTGTTATATAGTAGAAAGAGAGTTGGTGAGAGGGAAGAACCTTGTGAAACCCTGGCATTAGTTGAATAGTGAGAGAATAAGGAACCATCCACCACCACCACCACCACACATAGTATGCATCTAGAGACAGGAAGCTGGCAATCTAACTACAGAAGTTTTGAGATAGACCAAACGATGGCATCTTTCTTAGTAAGCCCTTGTGCCAGAGCGGGTCAAACGCCTTGGAGATATCAAGTGCAACCGCTTGAGATTCATCAAACTTCTCCACGGCATTTTTCAGAGATGGGTGACATATGTGAGCAGATCTGTTGATCAGCAGTGATGGAGTCCATACTGGCGGTTGTTTATTAGACAGGTACCTTCAAGGTAGTGTAGGAGTTGAGAATTGATGATTTTTTCCATTACTTTATTCAGGACTGAGGTGAGTGAGATGGGGCAGTAGTGACTTGTCACCCTTCTTGGTGAGTTGAATATAGGCCAATTTCCAGGCTGTGGGATAGATACCAGTGGTGTAAGACAGTATACAGTATATAGGCGACATAGGAGAGGAGACAGTTCTGGTGCACAAACCATCAGGACAATTGGAGAAATGCCATCAGGGCCAGGAGACTTTATTTGTGTCTAATTTGGACAGTATTTTACTGATCTTTTTTCTGGCAAAAGGATATAGTGGGCATTGTATGTTGGGTATCTGGAATGGTTGGAGGACATTTGCCATTGTTAATTATGCATGCATTGGAAGCAAAGTGTAAGGCCAGTGGATTGGCCTTTTCTGTAGGTGATGATGCAATGGAGCCATCTGGGTATGATAGAGGTGGGAACAGTGTTGGGGCGAAGTTACAACCGATTGCTTTGGCAAGAGACCAAAAGGCTCAGCTGCTAATTTCCTGCTTTTTGCTCTTTCGAACTCTGTTTTGGAAGCATTGATTTTTTTTTTCATTTATTCCAGGCTTGGGTATAAGCTCTAAAGGAGGATGGAGTTCTTGATTTGAGCCAGTAATGGTTTGATTTTTCATTTGTACAGCCTTCGTGCATCTTTTGGAGGCTATTGCATAAACTGGAGAATATGGGATTGGAATATAAACTTTTGACTTGGATCAGTGGATGGTTGACAGACATATATCAAAAAAGTGGTATATGGTGGGTGTGAATCTGCCAGATTTAAGGTGACCAGTGTGTACCTCAGGGTTCAGTCCTTGGGCCATTTGTTCAATAGATACATTAATGACATTAGGAAGAGTCGAACAGAAGATGTGCAATTGTTTGCTGATGATGCAAAGATAGGCAGAGCAATAAGGGATGCTATTGATATCCAGCATTCACAAAATGATTAGAATAGGCTGGAAATTTGGTCAAACGAAAATGGCTGTCAGTTTAATGTTAGTAACTGTAAAGTTATGCATTTTGGCATGATGAGATTTCCAGCAGCATATTATATTAGCAGGGTTATGCTACAAGAAACTGATGAGTATAGGGATCTTGGCATAATGGTGTATAGAAATTTAAAGTTCAAAGGTCACACAGCAAAAAGTTGCAAATACAATTCAGAGGATAATTGTGATGTTGAAGTGTATCTTGACATGTAAGGATAAGGAAGTCATTTTGTCTCTTTATAAGGTCTTAATAAGACCACACCTGGATTATTGTGCACAGATTTGGTCTCCCAAGTTCCAAGGGGATAAAGAAGCTGTGGAAAGGGTGAAAAGGAGAGTTACAAAGATTATATCTGGATAATGGGATTTAGATTAAGAGAAGAGATTGCGATTATGTGGATTACAGACTTTGTTTAGCAGGAGAAAGAGAGATGATATGATAGAGGTCTATAAACTTTTAAATTGGTGTTATAGGATATTGTTTGATGAAATTTTTTGTTATATGGAAAGTGGGAAGAGAACATGGGCACATCTACGTACGTTAAGTTTGTTCGCAGTCAAGGAAGGGGTAAGGGCTAGGTTTTTTTCTCTTACAGAACAGTGAGTGGAATACTTTGCCTTTAGGGATAGTGAGTGCATCTGGTGTGAATGAATTTAAGGGAAGGTATGACAGCTGGTATGGATGGTTTATACCCTCTCTCGATGAGTCCTTGACTTCCTGGAAGTCTCAGATAATAGCAATGACAATAATAATTATTATTCATGATCATCATCATCAAATTTTTGATTGTACCTTCAGTAATGCAAAGAATACTATGATTGTACTACACGAAAAGTTTACATTATTATCAACACCATATACTCTGTTATGTATCTGGACTCCAAGATTGTCAGATCTCATATTTTGTCTTCTAAGGCACTTCTTAACATAACTTGGTCTTCCTCTGGATATTCTTCCTGCATTCTGAAAACAAATACCTGTTTTGTTACCTTTACCTCCCATTCTAATTAAGTAACCATACCACCTGAGATTAGCTTTGCTCACAAATTCCTGAATGCTAACAATGTCAGGTTCCCTTGTAGTATCCTTGCTTTAATATGTTTTTCGTATCGATGCTATCTGTTCACACCTCTAAACTTACTCAAAACTCTCATGTACCATCTTCTGTCTTTGATGAAATGTTTTATTTTGAACCTAGTTCTCAGATTCATAAGTTAAAATAATATTCGAACCCTGTCTTGCATGTAGTAGTTTAAAATTTTGACTAATTTCTCTCTTCTTCCATATAAATTTATTCTGCTGACTTCCCACCATACCAGCTTTACCAATTCTGTTGTCTATTTTCCCTAAAAACTGTGTACATAGCTGAAAGATTTTGCTTGTTCTATAATTATTTCAAAATCTTTTTACTGTTAATTTTCATACCAAATTTATTACAGCACTTGCATATAGTAAAGAGCTGAGATTAACAACCTCCCAATTTTGTTATCAGGTTTAATGCCATTTTCCTTTATACTGTGAACCACACATATGAATAAAGAGTTGAGATATGTGCATCCTTGTCTCACACCTAATTTAGCATCAAAGCATCTTCTTGCACCTCCACCAGCACCAATTATTGACTATGTATGGCTTGATATAATGTCCCATTTATACCACATATTATGTAATGTTTTAAACAGCTTTTGCGTTAGTACCCTGTAATATATCTTTTCTAGATTTACAATTTTACAACAGCTTTTCTTATCCTCTTCTCAAGTATGCTTGCATAAATCTTACCTGGAACAATCACAAGGGAAATTGCTCTGTAATTCTCACATTCAGTTTTATTTTCCTTTTTATAGATAGGTACTATGAGAGCTCTGTTCCAATCACCCAGAATTTGATTCTTTGATCATGTCTTCTGAAATATGCAGTGTAGTCACTGTAAAACTTATTAGTTCTTATTTGAACATTTTTCAAATATCATTTACTTCTTTCCACATTTCAGGTTTTCGATTGCTTTTCCTATCTCAAGTGCTAATATGTCCTCCTGACTGCATTCCTCTTCATTTATACATGAAGTATCTTCACAACTGGGCTACTTGTATATAGAGGATGATCACTTCACATCAATTGCCTTACAAGGGTGGTTTGAAAAGTTCTCAGCCTCAACCATGGAAACACTATCAGCAAGATATTTTTTTCTAAGTTGGTACATCTGTCATAAGCATCCATGTGAAATTGCAAGTCATTCTATCCAGTAGTTTGTTTTATACAGCTGTCTGAAGCAAAAATGTTGTCTGTATCCCTTTAAATGGATAAAATTGAGTATCGTGCAGTTATAAACTTCTTTGTAAAAGAAGGTTTAACGCCAAAAGAAATTCATTCGAAGTTCATAAAAGTTTATGGGCACTCTTCTCCTTCATTTTTGACAATTAAGAAATGGGCTGCCAAGTTTAAACGTGGCCGTACCAGCCTTGAAGATGATCCACATGGAGGATGTCCAAAAAGTGTAACAACACCAGAAATCATTCATCAAGTGCCCGATATGGTATTGGATGACTGGCGAGTCAAAGAGCATGAAATTGCTGAGACTATAGGCATTTTAAAAGAATGTGTAGGATATATTTTGCATGAAGAATTGCAAATGAAAAAGTTTTTCGCAGAGCTTGCTCACAGCAGATCAAAACTGCACTCGCATGAAAATCTCTGAACAGTGTTGGGAGCATTTTAACAAGAATAAAACTGATTTTGTGCGTCGATTTAATACCATGGATGAGACTTGGATTCACCATTATACACCAGAATCCAAATAGCAGTCAAAACAGCAGACAGAAGCTGGTTGTTCAGCACCAAAGAAGAAGACAAAGTCGGTTCTCAGCAGGAAAGGTCATGGCATCAGTGTTTTGGAATGCTAAAGGCATTTTGTTTATTAATCATCTTGAAAAGGGTAAAACAGTAACCAGGGAATACTACTCCGATCTTTTAACCAGACTAGACGAAAAAATTCGTGAGAAAAGACCTGGTTTGCAGAAGAAAAAAATCATCTTTTATCAGGACAATGCACCTGCCCACAGAGCTGTTTTGGCAATGGGAAAATTAAGGGATTTGCACTATGAATTGTCGGAACATCCACTCTATTCCCGAGATTTGGCTCCCTCTGACTTCTTCCCAAAACTAAAACTCTTCCTCGCTGGTCAGCGATTTTTCTTCGAATCAAGAGGTGATTGCAACTGTAGAGGGGTATTTTGCAGATTCTTACTGAGAACCAGTACATGGATGGGATAATGGCACTGGAGCATCGCTGGAATGAATGTCTTAAGGGAGATTATGTTGAAAAATAAAAATAATTTTGAAATTATAAATTTGTTTTTTCATTGTTAGGCCGAGAACTTTTCAGATCACCCTCATAGTATCCCATAATGCAGAACATATCCGTAGACATGTGTAATGCTATGCATTAAGAGAGGATCACTACCCAGGTAGGTTTCAACTTTTATTAAGGTGTTATCAGTGGGAGCCAGACCCAGGAAGATAACAAGTTGAATTACTGCATAATGCACACATTTCTCATATAAAACTATTAGTAAAAAGATGTATCGTATAATTATTAAAATACTCCAGATCAGAAATTGTTCTGGAAGGTCTTTTCACTTGGTTGTAAAGAAAATTATACTTGCCAAGAAATTAAATTATTGTTTAATCCTTTTTCCAAGTGTAAGCAAGATACTTCCTATGCAAACTTTGTGTGCTTGTACTTGGATATAGGATTAAACAATTATATAATTTCTTCCATCCGTCTATTCATTGGACATCAACAGATGTGTATGGGTTACTTCAATGCTTGGTCCTTGCCAGAGTGTCCTGTTGTATGCTTTTCTGAAGGCTTCAGCTTTCTGAAGATCAGTCACTCCACACATACCATCCATCCATCTCATGGATGGTCTACCACTTCCTAATTTTTCCAGGAAATACTGTTTTGAGAAATCCTCCTTCCATCCTTTCAATGTGTCCAAAGTATTTCAACTTTCTTCTGTTAATATCCTTAAGGAGCCCCTTAAAGTTCTGCCATTCCTTTCAAGCACCCATCTGTTTGTCTGCCTTTCAGTATAAGATATCCTCAACAGCCTTCTATAGCACCACATCTCAAAAGCAGTTATCCTTTTCCTATTAGAATTCTTTAGATTCCAAGTCTTACATCCATAAATCGCTGTTGGAAAAGCAGCTGCATCCACAATCCTCGACTTTGTTCCTGTGGAGATAGATCCATCCTTCCAGATTTTAGACAAATCTCTGACTGTTGTTTTAGACATTCCTAATCGTCTTCTTCTGAACAGAAGTTATTCATATTAATAATGGATCTCAGGTACTCAAACTTATCGAGTTTCTCAATTCTTTTTCCATTAAGGTACACTTGTTTCTCAGAAGCTTCCCTGTTTGTATTTCCTTTGAGAACCATAATCTTTGTGTTGCAAGGACTGAGTTAAAGTCCTCTGTTCTTACTGATCTCGTGAACTTTGTCAAGAATTTGTCCTAGTTCTTCCTTGTCATTATAAATTAGTACTGTATCATCTGCATACCTAAGATTACTGATCAATCTACCATCTATCCTAAATCATGTTACACATGCAATGTCTTCAGCATAAATACTAAACAGGTGAGGGGGAAAGTAGGCATCCTTGCCTAATTTCCTTTCTATCCTGAAGCCAATCAGTTAATCCAACATGTTCGTATCAAGGCTTTTCGCTGCCTGTACATGTTAGCTGTCAACCTGATAGTATGTTGAGGAAATCGGATTATTTTCATTACTTTCCATAGTTTCACATGCTGAACACAGTCAAAAGCTTTAGAGTAGTCTATGAAATGCATTACGATAGGGAGTCTAAATTCTTTATACTTTTCTATGATCTCTGATACCCTTACCTTTCCTAAAACCTGATTGTTCTCAGGCATCTGTCTCAACCCTATTTAGAATGATCTTTAATAAACTCTTGTTTGCATGAGAGATTAAACTAATAGTTCTATAGTTCTTGCAATCCTTCATATATCTCTTCTCATGAAGTGGTATGAAAACCGACTTCTTCAAGTCTCTAGGCCATGATCCTGTCTCCCATATCGTTATAATCAATCTATACAACACTTTTATCTCTCCATTCTCCCCCCCCCCCCCTTAATTAACTCTGCTGGGATTCCATCTGCACCTGGGGCCTTATTGCTGTTAAGCTGTTTAACTGCTTTTTCAACTTCATCTGCAGGTGGTTCCAAATCAAAATTTTCCTGGTGAGAGAGCTCCCCCAAATTTTCCTTATCCTCTCTGCTGTATAGTTCCTCACAATATTATTTCCATTTGTTTGTGATTTCTAGTTCTTCTGTTAGTACTGCTCCATTCTTGTCTTCAATGATATTCAATTTGTGCTTTAGGTCACAAACTAAACAAAATATCGAAGTTTGCCTTGTTCTGCCTGATGGCTCTTCTGACTTCTCTACGTAATCTCTTAAATTCTTCAGTCCCTGTCTGTTTATTTCTCGAATTGCCTTCTTGCGATTAGATCCCATGTCGAATCTGATATCTATCGGTCTCTTGGTCTTCTAATTGGGGCAAGATACTTCTTGACTGTATATTATATTATAACTTTGACTCCTTCCCAAAGCATTTCAAATGAACTCACTAGGAATTACTCTAACATCGAGTCTAGTGGGATGTACCTGACTTCGACTCTTACTAGCTGATAGTCTGTACCTCAGTCTGCACATCTGAGATGCTTGTCTTCCACTGTTATAGAGCCAGGATATAATTCTGGTACCTTCATCTATCAGCATTAGATGTCCAAGTATAGGTCTGTTGTGGTTTTTCTGGATGCAAGTATTGGTAATAACCAATCTGTTATTATGGGCAAATTCCAACAGCCTTTCACTACAGGTGTTACGTTTACCCAGACCAAACATGCCACACTCAGGCCTAACCCTCATGCTCCTTCACACTTTTGCATTAAAGTCCCCTAAGATGTATAACACATCTCTCCTTGGCAGGCAATCCAAAACAGTCTCTAAGCTTTCATAGAAATCCTCTCTCTTCATCAGGCCCATCTGTGTGGAGCGCATAACCTACCATTATTGACACATTGGTAGGATGAGCCTTAAGTCTAATACAAAGCATCCTGTCATTAATGGAATTATAACCAAGAAGGGCTTTTGCCTGAACTGTCTTCATTATCACTGCTACCCCTTGATGCTTTGAAGTGACCTTCTCCCTTCCATCTGGTCTCTATAATTCATATGATGTCAATTTTATACCTCTCCATCTCTTTACAAACAATATCAAGACTGCCCATCTGTAGATCCCCATATATTCCATGTGCCTATGTAAAGTTCCCCTCTAAGATTAATCCCATTCCTTCTGTACTCCTTGTTCACAATATTATTATTATTATTATTATTACATGCCACCTACAGGGATTCCAAAGACTCATCAAGGGAGGGCACCGGCTCCACAACTCTCCGTGTCTACCACCCCACTAACCATAACTACCGTCATCATCCACACCAGCGGCATCTACTGCTGACCACCACCACTATTTTCACAGACAATCACAAGCATATCACTGACTTTTGTTGGAAACCGTAATATACTACTTGAACAGAACCCTCTGCCTTAGCCCTCAACACAGCTCTGCTTATTCTGTGCAACTACCACTGCAGCATGAGATATATTATAAGGCACAACTATATTAGTATTTTGGAGTGAGGTCACTGCAAGAAAAAAAAAAGTGGTAAGGTTACAGAGGCCCTATCCACATATCTGGGAGGTTTTTCTCCACCACTCAGCTCACTAACTACACCAATGCCATCTACCACCAACCACCAACACTAGTATTTCCAAAGACAATTACAAACATCCATGCCCATAGCAGGATTCGAACCCGCAGCCCTTTGGCTGGAGAGTGGATACACTAACCACTCGGCAAACCAGGCTGGCTTTCTTGGCAAATTTAATTTTTAACAAAGCGAAGAACTTTCAACTACTGTCTCTGATCCAGAATATTTTAATAATAATATATGAGATATAAATGACATGCATTAATTCAACCTTGTCGAATTAATGCATAAGTTGAAACCAACCTAGCAGTGACCCTCCCTTAATGCATAGCATTATGAGATCCTAAGGCTATTAAGTATAATTTACTAAGTATTATTTAAAGTACAAGTATAATTTACTTTGTAACCAACTGAAAAAACTTTCAACAATTACTCTTGAATGTTTCTACCACTGTGTTATTACTTGTTTCATTTTGCGATCTTTCAAAGTAATTATTCTGGCAAAGTCTAGGAGACTATGCCTTGGATACCCCTGCACACAGGATCATTTGGAAAGAAACAAATGTGCTACATAGAAGTCATAAGTCAGAGAGATTGTTTTTGGAATCAACAGGAGCCTTAAAACATGATCTAAACCTCAACAAGTATGGCTGTATAAATTTACCATTTACCAAAGATTTGGGAGATAATCATCTTAAGACCTAATTAATACCTGCTTTCTCTTTAGATTTTTTTTTCCAACATAGATGGTGCCTAATTAGAACTTTAGTCTTTGTGTTGTATGTTGCAATTGTTTAAACTAGTCCCATTGCTATATCAGATTGTTCTTTCACATACTGCGACAAACTGTTTTTGTGCCCTGAAGATGCTGGATATAACACCAGCGAAATATTAGCAATAAGTTAATAGTTATTTTCTTATCAGTTTGTGTTCTCATCTATATTAAAAATAAATTAACAATATATATATGTATATATAGTTTAAATGACTATAACACCAAGAATAAAAAAGAATAAGGTTTAATCATGAGACACTACTAGTTTCGTTGAAAAAAAATCAACTTCTTCAGGTGTCAAATACAAAGAATTATATAAAATAAAAAATAACAGAAACATTATAAAATAACAACAGATCTAATATAAAAAACTGTAGTACAGTTTAAAAAAATTTTTTTTTTAAATTATATTAATTTTTTAATTATATTAACTATATTAATATTCAAAACATTATTTACCAAGTAAATATGAACTCCGATATATATATATATATATATATATATATATATACACACACACACACACACACACAAATATGTATATAATTCATCCCAGTACTGAAGAACTAGGGAATTGCATGCAGTTTAGAAGCAATCACTTGGCTAGCATTAATGTTTTAATTGCTGAAAATGCAAATGTGCCTCTGACTTTTTCTTAGTGTATCAGATCAATGAAGATTTGAAAATTTTATATTTATATAGGAAATTTATGCGGTAACCTGGTATGTTAATAACAAAGTAGAATATTAGGAAAGAATTCTTAACATTATAAAAAAAAATTTGGATGAAAAAATGTTTATCTGTGTTAGAAATAATATAATCTTGTGTGCAATATTACTTTGACTTTTTGACTACTTGAGCTTGATTGCATACTCAAGTAACACTATGTGTACTTTTCTTGTCTATGGAGAGTTTATGTTTATCTTTATGTTTCCGTTAGCAAATCCATGAAAGAAACTGCTGAAATATTTGCTACCAAATTACGCAAACAATGGAAATTTGGTCCATGTGATAATGATCTTCTTGTTTTGGTATCTTCAGCAAATCAACAGGTAGGAGTATAACATTCTGATATAACAAACCTAGATTTATATATATATATATATACACACACATACTGTATTCTAGTTTAAAAAAAAAAAAAATGTAGAAAAATGAATGCACTGAACATGGAGTGAATGGATTTATGTACTGCAGGTTGTGAAAAAAATCCAAAACACTAAATTAATGATTTGACTGTTTGCTAACACTTGGATAAGGGATTAAACAAGAATATAATTTCTTGGCATTTTTAATTCTAACTTTTTGAGTCTACCAAAGAGTTCTCATTTTTACATCTTTGCAGATAACTTCACCTCATGTTTCAGTTGCTCAGTCAATGTTATTTTTAGTCTGTTACTGAATCTTCAAGGACTGCATCTTGTTTTCAAATGCTTTCATTTTTTCTTGAATTGACTGCTCAATTCTAAAAGTTGACTGACTTCAATTATTTTCAAAACTGTTATTATTTTATGGCATCTTCATGGAGTCCATAGACTCATCATGGGAGACCCAAATTAACCATTCTACACACAAATCCTATCATACCTCTCCTTCATACCATTCACTGTCAGGGAACTAACAACCAATTCTGGCAATCCATTCCACTCGCTCACCACTCTCCACACAAAAAATCTAGTCAGCACACACCCTTATTAATTACTCTTCCACAGATGGCCCCTAGTTCTCTGGCAATTTGTTATATACTGAAAATTTTCACTTGATCAATTTTATAAAACCCTTTTAATATCTTAAAAGTTTCTATCATGTTCCCGCTTTTCTGCCTATCAACCAGCTTTGTAACTCACAAATCTTCAACCTATCCACATAAGGAGTACTTCACAGATCTTTTGCTATCTTGGTCACACATCTCTGAATCCTCTCTACCACCTCCTGCTCCAATTACATGAAATAACATGTTGTTTCATGTAATTATCTTTTAGAAACTGTATAAATTCTATTTCCATCTTACCATGACCCCTTTCCTCCCTCCAATCAATGTCCCCATAGTTAAAGCCTCCATAATAATTGTTTGACCTACACTCATTGTGCTGATACATTGCATCTACTTCTTCCTGTGGACCTTCTGGTCTATAGCAGAACCCAACAGTTGAAAATACAGTACCCTTTATATTCTGTTCCTGCTACTATATAATTTTCAGTCAACCAGGTCTCACTGATGCCTATAATTTTTGGGCCAAGTCAAGCTGACCAATGCCAGAAACTTCTCACCCTTATTCCTGATACTTGCATTCGTGTACAAGCATTTCAACATCCCTTTGTATCCATAGTTATCCTTGTGTAATGTCATTAACAACCCATTCAAATCAGAAACCTGTGAAATCTCATTCAGCATTGCTGTACACATGCTCTTTCTTTTAATGTTACATGGTGATCAGTATTCACATCCCTATCCATTTTTTATTTTTTTAAATTTTTTATTTTATTTTATTTATTTTTTTATCACTACAGGCCAGGCTAAGAAAAAGATTAATTAACAGCGTAGATTTAATTTACCTTTATAGAGTGCAAGAGCATGTAGTTTGGTTTCTTATACACATGTATCCTTCTGATGATGACCTCAATACAGGGATAGAAATGTCAAGTGTTATTTTATTAATAATAAGTAAAATAATTATTTCATCATGTGTGTTTTGTGTCCCTAAATTCGAAAATATGTACACATGCTCATTTAGCACAGGGGGTGGCCAGACACATGCTTGATTTCATCCTCCCTAATCTCTCTAGTTTTGCACTACCACACTCTCACTAAACTACACTTTCTCCAAACATCTAACTTTGAAACCATTTAAATGTTGTTGGTTGTATATAGTCTGTCAGGCATATATAAATCCTTTCATCAATCAAGTTCACTACATACAACCATAAACTGCAACATCATTCCTCCTGCACTTATCTTGCTACATATTTCTCACCTTTCAAATTATTTTTGCCTGCCAAAACAATTAACTTGTTTGCCTCTTTCTTCTGCAACTTACAGCTTCACTAATACCCTTTCTCTTTGCACCTGGAAAACGTGCTTTCTTCACTTTCTGATTAAGTATATCTCTTATCGTCGAATTCCCATAGAATACTATCTCTTTTCTCCCGGTTCCTTGCACTTTTATGCTTTTCCCATTCACTCCCTTTCATTCTCCATCCTTCTGTTTAACATGCTGATCATTTCTCCAGTCACTCGAGCTAACATTTCGTCCTGTGAAGGAGTACAAGTAAGTGTGCAATTTCTTTCTGCAGTAGCATCTCATCATCCACATTATTACTTTCTGTACTTTGTTGTCAATATAAAGATTATTTTTAGACATTTTATTCTATCTACATATGGCAATATGCTCTTCTGCCTTTTCATGTGTGTGAGAAATGTTAAAAAAAAAAATATATATATATATATATATATATATATCCTGCTCAAAAAGAGAAGGTGACCACTTCCTATTTTAAATCTCCTGTATACTTGTGTCATTAACCAGTGTAAAGATATTGCCAATCAACAAAAACAATAATACGTTTGTGTTTTTTCTCCATGTGAATTTATGCACATCTTTCTACTGGAACATGTTATTAGTGATAACTAATCCACCTTGAAGTCCAGGAGGTACTTGGAATTATTATTAGCTTTGCTCTTTTCTCCAAATTTTCACAAAATGTTTTTATATACCGTATATATGGTATTTCATTTCTTACTCTGCTGTTTAGATCTCCCAACAAGGACTGTTTTTTTTTTTTTTTTTAATGTCAACTGCTTCTCTAATAACTAAACAAATTCCTCCACTTCTGTGGAACCATAGGCACAAATAAGTATCATTTTTCAATATCCCATTTTGATGTTTGTCCACATCACTCTACTTGAAATCACCTGCCATTCAATCGGTTTATCTTCTTATATGACAGTGTTTTAGTGCTGAACATTACTGACATAATATTCACCATTGCCTGAGCATAACATCTTGTAGTTATGCAAAATAAATGTCTGTTTCAGTAACACTAATCGTGCTGATGTGATACTTCTCCAATTCTTCTGCCATTTCCACGTATTTCAGTTGATACTTCTTACACTGATGGTGTCTATCTTCAATTCTGTTGATGTTGAATATGAGTTTTTCCAGTAGCTGACTGAGCAAGGGACTTGTTTAACAGGGACACATCACAGCTGATATGATATTTCTCATCTTGTTATTTAGTGGAATAAATACATGTCTACAGATAATAAATAGGTGCTCTCCCTTGATGAGTTTTTAAGACTCCTTCGAGGTGTCACAAAATAATAATAATAAATACTAACTAAATTTATTTAGTTGATTAATATTATTATGCCAATATTTTTCCCGAGCATCTTCATAAACACTGTGCACATGCACACAAACATACTGGTAAGAAAGCAAACAAAGACTAATTATTCATTGTGTAGAATTTATGGGCACAAAAAATACATGTTGGAGTAATTACTTTACTTACAGTCAAGAAAATAACACTCAACATTTCATTCTCTATATTGAGGTCATCATCAGAAAAACATACCTATGCACAGGACATAAGCTACATGACACTACACAAAAGTAAGTTAAATGTAAAAGCTTTGTTAATTGTTTACACTTGCCTGATCTCTGGTGAAAAAATATTTTAAAAAAATAGATATATTAAAAATAAATAAAAATTACTCATTTAATTAACATAAATAATTTTTTTATATACTTAATAAGTTTAATAATATACAGATGAGTAAAAAAATTACAGTGGAACTACATCAAACAGATCTCTACCATCCCTTTATCTTCAAGTTTTCTTGTGTTGGAGTTCTCCAGATTCTTGGAATTACTAATCCATCATTCTTGTTGAGATTAAAATCTTGTTTCAAGTATCTCACACGCTTCCTTGAATTTTATTTCAAACTAGGTTTTGATGTGTTGAAGGAACTTGGTGCTTTTCTAGTTGATTCTGTGACACATTTGAAGTGCATGGTTTGACAGGTCTGTTTTACCATAGTGAAGCAATTTAATGTGGCATTTGTGTTTGTCTTTTCTTGTTGCAATGGTGCATCGTGTTTCCATTATGTAAGGTAGGTTGCAGGTAAACCAAATTTTGTAAACTCCTGGGTGAGCAAGGTAGAGAAAGGGATCTTTGCATGAGTTGAGTATACTATAATTTTGCAGGAGGTTTGAAAGTTGCCTTAATGGCGTATTTATTTTTATTTATTTATTTTCTTTTTATAGCCATTTTCTATGAACATTTGGCTAATAATTTCAAATTCCTTCTTCACTGCCTGCTCACCATAGTAAATTGTTAGGGCTCTATGTCTGAGAATGCTGATCCCTAGTTTTTGTGTTGGATGGTGGTATGAATTTTTGTGTATGTATTGGCCAGTGTGTGTGTGTGTGTGTGTGTGTGTGTAAGTTTGCAATATATTGTGAAAGAAAGGTAGCTTGAGGGAAGATGTGTGACAAGGGTGTTTTGAAAAGAAGGAAGTTGTTTTTAACAATCTCGATTGTAAATTGGTATGTGTGTGTGTATTGTTTGATCCGGTGAGTAGGCACTGAAAAAGGAATTCCAAGCATTCATAAAAAATGCTCAACAACAACAATAAAAAAAAAGTTCACAAGATCCGCTACAATAATATCATGTAATCTTTTTAATCATCTGTATATTATTTTACTTATTATGTATAGAAAAATTATTTTATGTTAATTAAATTAGTAATTTTTTAATTTGTTTTTATATATATATAAAGTATATATATATATATATATATATATTTTTTTTTTTTAATTTTTCACCAGAGGTCAAGCAAGTGTAAATGATTAACAAGGCATTTAGATTTGGCTCACTTTTGCATAATCTCATGTAGCTTATATCCCGTGCATAGGTATGTTTTGTGATGATGACCTCAATATAGAGGTCAAAATGTTGCATGTTATTTTCTTGATTGTACGTGGGTGGTCTGAAAAGTTCTCGGCTTCACCATGGACAGCAATACAATTTTTTTTTCTTTTCTAAGTTGGTACATCTGTCATAAGCATCCATGTGAAATTGCAAGTCATTCTATCAAGTTGTTTGTTTTATACATCTGACTGAAGCAAAAATGTTGTCTGTATCCCTTAAAATTGATAAAATTGAATATCGTGCTGTTATAAAATTCCTTGTAAAAGAAGGTTTAATGCCAAAAGAAATTCATTCGAAGTTCTTAAAAGTTTATGGGCACTCTTCTCCTTCATTTTTGACAATTAAGAACTGGGCTGCTTGGTTTAAACGTCGCTGTACCTAACTTGAAGATGATCCACATGAAGGACATCCAAAAAGTGTAACAACACCAGAAATCATTGATCAAGTGCACAATATGGTACTGGATGATTGGCGAGTCAAAGTGTGTGAAATTTCTGAGACTATAGGCATTTCAAAAGAAAGGGTAGGTTATATTTTGCATGAAGAATTGCAAATGAAAAAGTTTTGTGCAAGATGGGTGCTGCACTTGCTCACAGCAGATTAAAAATGCACTCGCATGAAAATCTCTGAACAGTGCTTGGAGTTTTAACAAAAATAAAACTGATTTTGTGCGTCGATTTATTACTACAGATGAGACTTGGACTCACCATTACACACCAGAATCCAAACAGCAGTCATAAGTGGACAGAAGCCAGTTGTTCAGCACCAAAGAAGACAAAGTCGGTTCCATCAGCAGAAAAGGTAATGGCATCAGTGTTTTGGGATGCTAAAAGCATTTTGTTTATTAATTATCTTGAAAGGATAAAACAAGAACCGGGTAATATTATTCCGATCTTTTAACCAGACTAGACGAAAAAAATTGTGACAAAAGACCCAGTTTGTAGAAGGAAAAAAATCATCTTTCATCAGGACAATGCACCTGCCCACAAAGGTGTTTTGGCAATGGGAAAATTAAGGCATCTGCATTATGAATTGTTGGAACATCCACCCTATTTCCCCTATATTTGGCTCCCTCTGACTTCTGTCTCTTCCCAAAACTAAAATTCTTCCCTGCTGGGCAGCGTTTTTTTTTTCGAATCAAGAGGTGATTGCAGCTGTAAAGGGGTATATTGCAGATCTTGCTGAGAAACCACTACAGGGACGGGATAATGGTGCTGGAGCATATCATTGCTTGAATAAATGTATTAGTCTTAAGGGAGATTATGTTGAAAAATAAAAATAATTTGGAAATTATAAATTCGTTTTTTCATTGTTAGGCCGAGAATTTTTCAGACCACCGTCATAAGTAAAGTAATTACTCCAACATGTGTATTTTTTGTCTCCATAAATTCTACACAGCGAATGCTGACACCGTGTAACCTTGAAAGAAAGAACAGACTAAGTATGAAGGAGTGGGATCCTACAATCCTAACTGCACTCTCTAGTGTGATGGGAACTAAGCTGTTGGAAGTATTTCCACTTGGTTATACTATAAATTAAAGATACCAAGAAATTATATACTTGGGTTAATACTTTATCCAAGTGTAGGCAAACAAATTTCACCTGAAGTATTTTCAGGATTGCAGCAACTCATATATAGAAGCTAATGACTTCACATCCCTTGCCTTAGTATCCCATAATGCAAAGCACACATCCTTGCAGACATGTATAATGCTATGCTGGAAGTTTATTTTCCACTTGGTTAGACTATAATAAATTTAGTTTAATCCTTTACCCAAGTGTAAGCAAACAAAGTTTGCACCTGAAATATCTTCAGGACTGAGGTAACTCGTAGTAAAAGTGGACCAAGCTCTCATCGCTCTGTAAAAATAATCATAATTTAAAATTCTGAATATTTTTACGTATTGGTTATGTTAGAATGTTTATTGGTTTTAGTTTCATAACATGCATTGTCGGCACTTGCGATGTGCTATTGAAATTGTTTTATTATTATTTGCAAAAGTGATATGTAAAGCAGTTAAAAATTGATATACTTACTGGATTTGATATTTGTATTACTTACAGGAATTTTAATGTTAATTAAAATATTAAGTTAGAATGTTTATTAGTTTTAGTTTCAGAACACGCAGTCGGCACTTGCGATGTGATATTGAAATTGTTTTGTCAAAAGTGATATGTAAAGCAATTAAAAATTGATGTACTTACTGGATTTGGTTCTTATTAAGTTTGAATCATTCCTCTTTAAATACCAAATGTAGCATATCAGCCAATTTCTTACCTTTCAATGATAACAGCACAATTCATATAAATTGGAGCTCGTTATTTGTTTTTGAATGAATCCATTTCCAAAATCGGACTCTTTCCTTTCCAACGGGCAGTTCGTTAACATGGTAGTCTACTGGAGACAGGAGCAGACGCATTTTTATGTGAGAGGTACCCCGTGTTCGTTCGCAATCGGACGTGACGTCACCAGAGGGGAGATGAAACCAGAAGTACGCCAAGTTGACGTTGCCATGACGTGCAGTAGTACAGGAACTTGCGGCAGACCGTTGGTTTGGTTAGGTTACATTCCAGCGAGATGCTTTCTCCTCCTCCTAACCTAACCTAACTGAATCAAATGTAATTTATCTACTCAACTGTAATCAATGGTTAGGTTAGGTTAGGTACCTAACCTGAACTAACCGAATCAACTGTAATCGATGGTTAGGTTAGGTACCTAACCTAACCGAATCAAATGCAATTTTTCTACTCAATCGATGGTTAGGTTAGGTTAGTTTAGGTTAGATACCTAACCTAATCTAACCTAACCGAATCAGATGCAATTTTTCTACTCAACTATAATCGATGGTTAGGTTAGGTTAGGTTAGGAGGAGGAAAGCATCTCGCTGGAACGTAACCTAACCAAACCAACGGTCTGCCGCAAGTTCCTGTACTACTGCACGTCATGGCGACATCAACTTGGCGTAACTTCTGGTTTCATCCCCCCTCTGGTGACGTCACATCCAATTGCGAATGAACACGTGGTACCTCTCACATAAAAATGGGTCCACTCCGGTCTCCTGTAGACTGTCATGTTAACGAACTCCCTGTTGGAAAGGAAAGAATCCGATTTTGGAAATGGATTAATTCAAAAACAAATAATGAGCTCCAATTTTGAATTGCGCTGTTATCATTGAAAAGTAAGAAATTGGCTGATATGCTACATTTGGTATTTAAAGAGGAATGATTCAAACTTAATAAGAACCCTGGATTTGATATTTGTATTACTTACAGGAATTCTAATGTAATTTAAAATATTAAGTTAGAATGTTTATTAGTTTTAGTTTCATAACACGCAGTCAGCACTTGCGATGTGCTATTGAAATTGTTTTGTCAAAAGTGATATGTAAAGCAGTTAAAAATTGATGTACTTACTGGATTTGATATTTGTATTACTTACAGGAATTTTAATGTAATTTAAAATATTAAGTTTTGTGTTTTTATGAAGACATTCTCTCTTGTCGCTAACGGAGACAATGTGTCAGCCATTATTTATACCTAACTTCTTGCTTACCAGTTTCGTGGAGTGCGCATGCTCGCCGAGAGGTTTGATTTGTGATTGACAGCTGACAAGTTCGGTATCGAAGCAACGGGAGAGTAAACAAGGAGAGCGTTTGGAAGGAATTTAGAACACAGGCTGGACAGATATTTAGATTCAGAGGAACTGGAATTTTTTTTTATGTGACAGTCGGAGGAAAATTAATAGTATATTCCAAAAACGGAATCATGGATCTATTAAGTTTTAATGTGGAATAAGTATTGATAAATAAAAGGGAAATATTGCTATAGATCGTTTTAAAAGGAAAATTGGAGGAAATGCTAATTGGAAGATTTATAGTAAATTCTGAAAAGGGAATCGTAGAACTGTAAGTTTTTTTTTAATTGGGAGAGTTAAGACTGTCAATAAGCATTTAGTGAATAAAAGAAGAATTTGGAAAAACTTTTATTGGGATTATATTGATCAAGTGTATATAATAAACAACTAGGTTATACCAACTAGTTTCACCAACTAAGTCTGCTGGCATCTTCAGGGTACATAACTGATGTAAGGCACTAAAAAGTAGAAACTGTTACAAACTAAAATCAACCGATTCCAATTATATTAAACAAAGAACAGAGCACGTACAATACATTCATAGAGCGTGGATGATATCACTTGTTGTTATTTAGGAACGTTCTATAGTTGGCACTATAATTCAGTTCTGGCGAGTTGAAGGATCTGATAAGGTCTTCCAGATCACGGGCAAGATTAGTCCTTGTTTCCTGTTAAGGTTTTGTATACAGCGAGCAACTGTTGTGGCCTCCTTAAAAATTCGGGAGCGGAAGTCCTCCTCCATGTAAGGAATTGTGCTTCTATCCCACTCTAAGATATGGTTGGTTCTTGAGAAATGAAAAGCTAACCCCGATTTTTCTTCTCTGTTATTATTGATGTCACCTATGTGTTCTTTTTGCCTAATTTCAAGGCTCTTGAAGTTTGGCCGATGTAATTCAAGCCGCACGAGCATGGTATGTTATAAACTCCAGCATATTTGGAAAAAGGATAGCTATCTTTTGGAGATTTTAAGAATTGTCTAATCGTTTCTGTGGGTTTAAAGGCCACTTTTATTTTATGTGGTCTAAGGAGTCTAGCACTCTTATTGGAAACTGTCCCTAAGTATGGAATGACGATGGTAGAAATATAACGTACATCATCTTGTTGTCTTTGTCGGGGTTCAGAGAAAAGTATCTTGTGGACGAGTCTTCGAGGAAATCCATTCATGGTAAAGTTGGTGGATATCAGGGATAGTTCTTCCTGGAGGTCTTGTTGATCTGTTGTAAGGAGAGAGGCACGGTTCTTCAACATGTGTACAATACTAAGTTTCTGAGAAAAGTGGTGTGAGGAAGTGAAATGTAAATAGCGTCCTGTATTGGTAGGTTTCCAGTAAACTGAGAGGTTGATACCACCATTCGGAAGCTTCTTAATTAAAGTGTCCAGAAATGATAATTGGTTATCTTCTTCAAGTTCTAGAGTGAATTTGATTGTGTGGTGTAGAGAGCTGATTTTCTTAAGAAAGTCGAACAGGTCCTTTTTTGTGTGGTTCCAAACGATAAAGATATAATTTTTAAAGACAATCAAATTCATTCTAGAACCTTGAAGAAGATAACCAATTATCATTTCTGGACACTTTAATTAAGAAGCTTCGGAGGGGGGGGGGGCAATGGTGAACTACCCTGTAAAAATTTCACCAGGAAAACTTTGTAGGCAATGCCTGCAAAGTCACCTATGGTTGGAAACGATTGAAGGGATAAATCAGATCAAGAAATTATATACTTGGTTTAATTCTTTATCCAAGTGTAAGCAAACAAAGTTTGTGCTGCCTGAAGTATTTTCAGGACTGGGGCAACTCATATATAGTATGATATTATATTATACGTGTCTGCACAGATATGTGCTTTGCATTATGGGACGCTAAGGCAAGTGATGTGAAGTCATTAACTTCATTATATACAAGTTTTCCCCATTCCTGAAAATAAGGAAGTAAGGTCTCATGATGACATTTCTCCAGATTTTAGGTAAAGTGAGGCAGCCGAATTTGTTAAGATTTGACATACGTTGTAATGCTGAGGCAGATTCTAGGAAAAGTCTCTAGGATGTCTATGTGCACTATGTATATGAGTGAGGTTTTCTTCCATTGTGGTGATCATTATCTATAGCATGATGTGTTACACCAGAATGGCTGTATTGCAAGTAATGACATAATTCCTGTGTTCTTCCATGCAGATATTTGTGTTCCTCCTGTGTGTACAAAATATATAGCTTGCTGGGGCATGGGATTTAAGCATATCCTTAAATCCCATGCATCCTTAAATCCCATGCATACTTTTCAACGCGTGAAAATTTTTTCTGCAATTTCCTATATCTTAACAGATATAGGGAAATGCAATAGATTTTTTGTATTTGGAATTTAGGAGGGAGAACGAGTGAATAGTTTTGCTGATTTTATGAAGAGGAAAGCCAGTGGCTTTCCTCTTCATAAAATCTCTGTGTGACATCTGGAAGTCACTCATAAGATCTCTAAACACATCAGAGTTTAATTTCTCTGCAAACTATCAGACACACCTGCTGAACAATGACTGACCATTTGCCAGCATCCACGCTTCACTTGGTCTACACAAGTACTCTATTGTACTTGCGTAACAGTTCCTATGCATTCTGCATTTTTTTAGTAATGTACTGATTCATAATCAATACTTGTTTATTTATATATGTATGTTCATCCAAACCCAAATGAAGCCACTAGTTTATGTGGCAAAACTAGCAGGCGACTAGTAGTATTAAATCTTTACGACCAATAAACCCAGTGTTGGTTATTTTTAAAGGGTATTATTATTATTATTATTATTATTAACATCTGACCTCCATGGAGTCATAGAACTCATCGTGGGAGGTACACACTATTACACACAATGCTCATCCAACTGTTCTTTAAACTGATTCGATGTGTCTACATTCACAAGACACTCAGGCAATGCATTCCACTGATCAACTCTCCATGCAAAGAACCTGCTCCTCTGCTCACACCCTCCTTATACAATTTTGATCAACAGCATCTTGTTCTATGCTCCTCTTCTTCCATTCTATGAAAAATCTCTTCCACGTCAAACTGATAACAACCAGACTAGCTTATATGTCTCAATCATATCCTCCCCACTTCACCCTATTCACGAGACTTCGCAATTTACATTCTCTCAATCTCTCCTCATACTAAATATTCCAAAGACCACTGACCACCTTTGTGAATCTTCTCTGGACCCTTTCCAACATATCCTCGTCACCATGAAAACCCAGTGACCAAATCTGTGCACAATAATCCATGTTAAGCCTGATCAAAGCCTTATACAATGGCACATCATAATTTCTCTATTTCTACATTTCAGGGTTCTCTGCATCATGCCAATATACGATATGACATCTTTACAACCTGTGCAATGTGGTCCCTGAATTTCAGGTCCTTGTCCACCATCACTCCTAGTTCTCTCATCTCCTCTACTTCCTTTAAAGTTTCTCCATCAAGCGTAAATTTCACATCCCATCACTGCTTACCAAATCTTAAAACCTTACACTTTGCAACATTGAACTAACAGTTCCACTTACCTGCCTATTTATGCAATCTACTCAAGTCCTCTTATAAGACAATATCATCCACTTGACTCTGCATTGCTCTCCCCAGTTTTGCATCATTTGCAAACAGCTGCATATCGTTAGTTAAACCCATCCCAATAGCATTAAGATACAAATTGAACAACGATGGTCCCAAAACTGACCCCTGAAGTACACCACTAGTGACCTTCCTCTATCAGGATATGCCCCCCCCCCCCCCGTACAACTTTCTGATACCTATCCTGACATGACAGCCAGTCACTGATCCAACTCAGAAGTCTGTTATCCATTCCCATCTGTTTAAATTTATTTACCAGCGCTTGTCACGTGGCAGTCTAAGGCTTTTGCAAAATCCAAGTACACTACTGTATATGCATCTCCCCATCCAAGGTATTTGTCACCTTGTTATAGTACATAAGTTAGTGAAATATGATTCCCCTTTAACAAACCCATGCTGATAACCACAGAGAATACTGCTGTTATCAACCCATTTCTCACCAATCTCTCCAGTAGCTTCACCACTACTCCAAATATACAGATTGGCCTATAATTTGAAGCTACAGCCTTATCACCACTTTTATGCAGTGGAACAATTTTATCCTCCTTCCTCCCTTGGAACCTGTGCTGTTACAAGACTCTTACTAAATATTAAGATGCATGGTGACATGTCAGCAAAACCTATCACCTATGACATCAAGGTTATTTCCTCAAATACCTCCTGCTCACTCACAATTAAGCCAAACTCTCCTATGTCCTCTACACTTAAGTTCCTCATGATTCCACCCTGATCAGGATTAAACACCTTTATAAATTGATTACTGAATATCTCAACATTGTCTTCTGCAGAAGTTACCATTCTACCATTTTCATCATCTTATCATGATCTTACTTCTACTTGCTACATATCTAAAAATATTTCTAGTTTTTCTTTGCCTGATTTGCCTATTTCTGCCTATACTGCACTAATGTTTTCCTTACTAACTGAGTCACTCTCTTGAAATGTTTTTTATACTTTTCATGAAATGGATTGTTACCATTATTCATCTTGTACTGCCTCCAAAGTATCTTCTTCCAGGTTTCATGCTTAAGCCCCCTCATTCATCCATTTTACAACTACCTTTTTCATCCCTTTTGGCCTTCAGAATACATTCACACATTGATGCTGTTATGTATTTCTTTGTCAGTTCCCATGCAGCATTTATTTCCTTACTGCTTAACTCCTCGTTCCATGCTATAGCTCCACGCTGTCTCCTAAGCTTGTTCATAATTAGCAGCCTTACAATTCCACATATATCCTTTCCTCACAAAAGTCTGCATATGGCTAGCCACAATGCAGGTGATCACTACATGATCACTCTCACCAACTGGAGGAAAAGCGTGAAACCCCACTCACAATTACATCCTCTGATGAAATGAACAGCCCCCCCCCCCCTTCGCGTGCTGCCTGAGATAGTTATCTCTCAAGAACTCAAAAAATTAATTTTTCATATTTAAAAATGCTATCTCTTCATTGCAATCTGTACTGCCATAATTAAATTCACCCATAATAATTATCTTTCCTTTGTTCACTAATCCAAGTTGTTTATACATTTCATCATCACCACCTTTTACATTCCCATGCCTATAGCAACATCCAACTAAACATGTCTTCCTGAAGAAGGAAGACATGTTTAGTTGGATGTTGCTATACCACAATGAGGCACGCTACACCACAATGCCTCATAACCATTGCCACTATTTCTCTCTTTCATGTCTACCTTATGTGGACATAATTCCCCTGCTATCATCAGTAGCACACTCCCTCCCTTCTTGTTGTTTTTATCCTCATGAAAAATACTGTATCCTTCCATTTCTATTCCTGTTAGAATATCATCTTCATTCAACAATGTTTCACTTACTCCAATGATTTTGGGGTGAACAAGCTCAATCAGTGAAACCATTTCATCTCCCCACTTCTGGCATAGGTGCTTAAGAATCAAAGCTATATAACTGAGAAGAGAACTACACGTAGCCTTTAAAGGAATGCGGAGAACCGACGAGGGCTTCTGACCTAATGTCCAATCCTCAACTTCTCGTGGTGCACCCTGTTGGGTATCTACCTGAAATGAAAAGAGTTCATCTGTTCATCAGTTCTCAAATGAAAAAGTTTGAGAGCAGGAACCAAACCTTGGAAATTCAGTGGCAAGCCTTGAAGAAAACCTTGATTGATTCAGCCAGAGAGGCATGTGGTGAGGTTGCCTGCAAGGATAAAAAAATCAGAACTCCATGGTGGACACAAGAAGTTAAAGAGGCAGTGAAGGAAAAGAAGAAAGCATATCAAAAGTTCCTGGCAAATAAGTCAGCTTGTGCTCTTAGAGAATACAGAGACAAATGTAAGAAAGCGAAACACTGTGTAAAATTAGCTAAACAAAAGTCAAGGGAGGACTTTGGCAAGAACAGAGAAAATAAATATCAAGAAGGTGCTAAGATATTCTGTAGGTTGTTGAAGAAGCTTAGAAGTGGAGGAAAGAGTGCTGTAAAAGGAGTTAGAGATGATAAACGTGACATGGAAATGGACGAAAAAGATATCCTTGAAGTATGGAGTAATTACTTCAAAAAATTGCTAAATGAAACAAGCACTGATAGCACAATGGTAAAAAACACTCAATAGGCATACAGTCAGGAATACATTATTATTATTCGTGACACCTCCAAGGAGTCCGAAGACTCATCGTGGGATGACACCTACTCTGCAACTCTTTGTACAGTAGGTGTACCAAACCTCTATTACGAATCATACATATCTATACTTGAAATAGAAAAAGCGACCAAAGTTTTCAAATGCGGAAAGGCAGCAGGAGTAGATGATATTTGACCAGAAATGCTCAAGTATGGTGGTATAAAAGTCTTACAATGGCTGCACTGTATAGTTCAGAAAGCCTGGACAGAGGGACGAATTCCTGATTATTGGAGTAGAGTTCTAATGCTATCCATATATAAAAAGGGAAATAAAACTGAATGTGAGAATTACAGAGATATTTCTCTACTGAGTGTTTCTGATAATTTTAAAATCAGAAACTTTCTGATAACTCTTATCAGAAATTATACTTGAGAAAGATTGTGGAAGAGAAGATTGGTGAAGAATAAACTGGATTCAAGCCAAATAGAGGCTGTCAGTATCAAATTTTCACTTTACGACAGACAGTTGAGAAATCATGGGAATATAACAAAGATCTGTATTTAAGTTGTGTAAATCTGGAAAAAGCATATGACAAGATGCCAAGAGAGATGCTATTCAAAAACGCTACAGTTATGTGGTGTCAATGGGGCATTATATAAAGCAATACTTAGTCTTTATTTGAGTTGTAAGTCGGCAGTTCAAACTGAAGTAAGTACAGGAAAGATGGTTTAATGTTAAATCTGGTGTGAGACAAGGATGTACATTATTCCCTGTGTTATTCATTATCTATATGGTTCACATTATGAAGGAAAGTGGTATTAAACATGATATCAGAATTGGAGATGTTAAACTTCTAAATAAATCTGCTACAAGTTTGCAAGATTCCCTGACTAAATTGAATAACGGAGAACCTGTAGAACAAGTAAAACATTTCAGCTGCTTAGGCATGATTTTTACTGAAGATGGTAAATTAAATATGGAAATAGACAACAGAATCAACAAAGCTGGTATGGTAGGAAGTCAATTGAATAAATTCATATAGAATAAGAGAAATTAGTCGGAACACTAAATTAGCTGTATACAAGACAGTGTTCAAACCAGTTTTAACTTATGGATCTGAGAGCTGGGTGAGAAGTAAAACACTTGACCAAAGACTAGAGACCACAGATATGAGAGTCCTGAGAAAGATTAGAGGCATGAACTAGATGGCATCAATGGCAATATCATATTAAAAACGAGGATATTAGGAAAGAACTTGACATTGTCAGCATCCAGGAATGCATTAGCAAAGTTAATCTCAGGTGGTATGGTCACTTAAACAGAATAGACGAGGAAAGATTAGCAAAACAAGTGTTTTCTGCCAGGTTGGCAGTAAAACAACCCAGAGGGAAGACCAAGATATAGGTGGATTGATATGGTACAAAGTGCCTTAGACGATAGAAATATCATCATCATCATCATCATTAAATTCCTGCCATGTACCCTCAAGGGGTGTACAGGATATGATAGTACTGCATGAAAAAAATTACATCATTATTAATTTCCTATCTACAATTTTCCTCCAAATCAGTCTGTTACTTGTCAAGACTCCAACATTATCAGATCTTATATTTTTATCGTCTAAAGCACTTTGTACCATATCAATCCACCTATATCTTGGTTTTCCTCTGGGTCGTTTTGCTGCCACCCTGGCAGAGAACACTTGTTTTGCTAATCTTTCCTCGCCCATTCTGTTTAAGTGACCATACCACCTGAGATTAGCTCTGCTAACACATTCCTGGATGCTGACAATGTCAAGTTCTTTCCTAATATCCTTGTTTTTAATATGATATTGCCATTGATGCCATCTGTTCACGCATATAATCTTTCTCAGGACTCTCATATCTGCGGTCTCTAGTCTTTATTCAAGTGTTTTACTTCTGACTCAGCTCTCAGATCCATAAGTTAAAACTGGTTTGAACACTGTCTTGTATACAGCTAATTTAGTGTTCCGACTAATTTCTCTCTTATTCCATATGAATTTATTCAATTGACTTCCTACCATACAAGCTTTGCTGATTCTGTTGTTTATTTCTATATTTAATTTACCATCTTCAGTAAAAATCGTGCTTAATAGCTGAAATGTTTTACTTGTTCCACAGGTTCTCCATTCACAACACAGTTGACATTTTCAATGATTTTGCCTATTTTCATTGTCTTTTTATTGCTGACCTTCATACCATATCTATTACAACAGCTATTCAATTGGTCAGAGAATCTTGCAGACTTGTAGCAGATTTATTTAGAAGTATAACATCGTCTGCATAAAGCAAAGAGCTGACATTAACATCTCCAATTTTGATATCATGTTTAGTACCACTTTCCTTCATAATGTGATCCATATAGATAATGAATAACAGAGGGGATAATGTACATCCTTGTCTCACACCAGATTTAACATTAAACCATCTTCCTGTACTTCCTTCAATTCTAACTGCTGACTCACAACTCAAATAAAGACTAAGTATTGCTTGATATAATGCCCCATTGACACCATATAACTGCAGCGTATTGAGTAGCTTCTATCTTGGCACCTTGTCATATGCCTTTTCCAAATCGACAAAACTTAAATATAGATCTTTGTTATATTCCCATGCTTTCTTGACTATTTGTCGTAAAGTGAAGATCTGATCCTGACAGCCTCTATTTGGCCTGAATCCAGCTTGTTCTTCACCAAGCTTTTCTTCCACAATTCTTCTCAACCGTTTCTCAAGTATACTTGCATAGATCTTGCCAGGAACACTCAGTAGGGAAATACCTCTGTAATTCTCACATGCAGTTTTATTTCCCTTTTTATATATGGGTACTATGAGAGCTCTACTCCAATCATTGGGAATTCGTTCCTCTATCCAGGCTTTCTGAACTATGCAGTGCAGCCACTGTAAGACTCTTATACCACCATACTTCAGCATTTCTGGTCGAATATCATCTACTCCTGCTGCCTTTCCACATTTCAAGCCTTTGATGGCTTTTTCTACTTCAAGTATGCATATGTATTCCTGACTGCATGCCTGGTCAGTGTTTTTTACCACTGTGCTGTCATCACTGCTTGTTTCATTTAGCAGTTTTTCAAAGTAATTACTCCATACTTCAAGGATATCTTTTTCTCCCGTTTTCATGTCACCTTTATCATCTTAATTCCTTTTATAGCACTCTTTCCTCCATTCTTAAGCTTCTTCAACAACCTCCAGAATATTTTGCCACCTTCTTGATATTTATTTTCTATATTCTTGCCAAAGTCCTCCCATGACTTTTGTTTAGCTAGTTTTACATAATATTATTGAAAAGAAAATGAAAGAGTTTGAGAACAGGAATCAAACCTTGGAGATTCAGTGGCAAACTCTGAAGGAAACATTGATTGATTCTGCCAGAGAGGCATGTGGTGAGGTTGTGTGCAAGGATAAAAAAATCAGAACTCCCTGGTGGACACAGGAAGTTAAAGAGGCAGTGAAGGAAAAGAAGAAAGCATATCAAAAGTTCCTAGCAAATAAGTCAGCTTTTACTCTTACAGAATACAGAGACAAATGTAAGAAAGCTAAACAGTGTGTAAAACTAGCTAAACAAAAGTCATGGGAGGACTTTGGCAAGAATATAGAAAATAAATATCAAGAAGGTGGCAAAATATTCTGGAGGTTGTTGAAGAAGCTTAGGAATGGAGGAAAGAGTGCTGTAAAAGGAATTAGAGATGATAAAGGTGAAATGAAAACAGGAGAAAAAGATATCCTTGAAGTATGGAGTAATTACTTTGAAAAACTGCTAAATGAAACAAGCAGTGATGACAGCACAGTAATAAAAAACACTAACCTGGCATGCAGTCAGGAATACATATCCATACTTGAAGTAGAAAAAGCCATCAAAACGCTTGAAATGTGGAAAGGCAGCAGGAGTAGATGATATTCGACCAGAAATGCTGAAGTATGGTGGTATAAGAGTCTTACAGTGGTGCACTGCATAGTTCAGAAAGCCTGGACAGAGGGACGAATTCCCGATGATTGGAGTAGAGCTCTCATAGTACCCATATATAAAAATGGAAATAAAACTGAATGTGAGAATTACAGAGGTATTTCCCTAATGAGTGTTCCTGGCAAGATCTATGCAAGTATACTTGAGAAACGGTTGAGAAGAATTGTGGAAGAAAAGCTTGGTGAAGAACAAGCTGGATTCAGGCCAAATAGAGGCTGTCAGGATCAGATCTTCACTTTACGACAAATAGTCGAGAAAGCATGGGAATATAACAAAGATCTGTATTTAAGTTTTGTCGATTTGGAAAAGGAATATGACAAGGTGCCAAGAGAGAAGCTATTCAATACGCTGCAGTTATATGGTGTCAATGGAGCATTATATCAAGCAATACTTAGTCTTTATTTGAGTTGTGAGTCAGCAGTTAGAATTGAAGGAAGTACAGGAAGATGGTTTAATGTTAAATCTGGAGTGAGACAAGGATGCACATTATCCCCTCTGTCGTTATCGTTATCTATATGGATCACATTATCATGAAGGAAAGTGGTATTAAACATGATATCAAAATTGGAGATGTTAATGTCAGCTCTTTGCTTTATGCGGATGATGTTATACTTCTAAATAAATCCGCTACAAGTCTGCAAGATTCTCTGACTAAATTGAATAGCTGTTGTAATAGATATGGTATGAAGGTCAGCAATAAAAAGACAAAGACAATGAAAATAGGCAGAATCATTGAAAATGTCAACTGTGTTGTGAATGGAGAACCTGTGGAACAAGTAAAACATTTCAGCTACTTAGGCACAATTTTTACTGAAGATGGTAAACTAAATATAGAAATAGACAACAGAATCAGCAAAGCTGGTATGGTGGGAAGTCAATTGAATAAATTCATATGGAATAAGAAAGAAATTAGTCGGAACACTAAATTAGCTGTATACAAGACTGTGTTCAAACCAATTTTAACTTATGGATCTGAGAGCTGGGTCAGAAGTAAAACACTTGACCAAAGACTAGAGACCGCAGATATGAGAGTCCTGAGAAAGATTAGAGGCGTGAACAGATGGCATCAATGGCAATATCATATTAAAAATGAGGATATTAGGAAAGAACTTGACATTGTCAGCATCCAGGAATGCGTTAGCAGAGCTAATCTCAGATGGTATGGTCACTTAAATAGAATGGGAGAGGAAAGATTAGCAAAACAAGTATTCTCTGCCAGGTTGGCAGGAAAACAACCCAGAGGAAGACCAAGATATAGGTGGATTGATACGGTACAAAGTGCCTTAGACGATAGAAATATAAGATCTGATAATGTTGGAGTCTTGACAAGTAACAGACTGATTTGGAGGAAAATTGTAGATAGGCAGTTAGTAATGATGTAATTTTTTCATGTAGTACTGTCATATCCTGTACACCCCTTGAGGGTACATGGCAGGAATTTGATGATGATGATGAGTTTTACACAGTGTTTAGCATTCTTGCATTTGTCTCTATATTTTCTAAGAGCACAAGCTGACTTATTTGACAGGAACTTTTGATATGCTTTCTTCTTTTCCTTCACTGACTGTTTAACTTCCTGTGTCCACTAGGGAGTTCTGATTTTTCATCCTTACAGACAACCTCACCACATGCCTCTCTGGTAGAATCAATCAATGTTTTCTTCAGAGTTTGCCAATGAATCTCCAAGGTTTCATTCCTGTTCTCAAACTCATTCATTTTTTCTTCAATAATCTTTGTGTATTATAGTCTACAGTTCACATCTGAGAGCTGCTCAACTTTTATTCGCTTTAAACATGTTATTCTTTTCAATATTAAATTCAATTTTATCCTGCTCAAGACTAAATAGTGATCACTTCCAATTTCAAATCCTCTGTACACTCTGGTGTCCTGCACCAGGGAGAAAACATCACTATCAATAATAACATAGTCAATGAGACTTTTCTTATTCCTAGCCTCTTCTCTCCATGTGAATTTGTGTACATTTTTATGTTGGAACATGGTGTTAGTAATAACCAGTCCATGTCCTGAGCAAAAATCCAACAGATATTTGCCATTATTATTAGCTTTGCTCTTTTCTCCAAATTTTCCCAAAATATTTTTGTATGTCTCACAATCATTTCCTACTCTGCTATTTAGATCCCCAACAAGGACCAACTTTTCATTTTTCATTGTGTCTGTTGCTTTTTCTAAAGCCTCAAAAAACTTCTCCACTTCTACCTTAGTAGAACCTTCTGTGGGACCATAGGCACAAATAAGTCTCATTGTCCAGTTCCCCATTCTCATATTTGCCCACATTACTCTACTTGAGACTGACTGCCATTCAAGAAGATTAGCCTCATATTTTGTGTTGAATACTATGGCTACTCCTTCTTTTCCTTGATTGTCACTGCCTGAATATAACATTTTGTATTTATTGCTCAGAAAGATCTCACCAGTTTTAGTCTTTTTTGTTTCAGTCACCCCTATTATGTCGATCTGGTACTTATCTAATTCCTCAGCTAGCTCCATTTCTTTGCCATTCAGGCTTCTTACATTGATAGTACTGATCTTTAACTCTGGTGATGTTGAGTTGGGGTTTGTTTTCAGATTTGTTCCAGTAGCTGGCTTTTCGCTGTTCGCCCTGGTTCCCTGGCGAAAACAATGGGGGCCTTGTTTAACCAGGCGACGCCCCAGCCGGCATGAAATTCTGTCATGTTGTACCATCATTTTTTATTTTGGTTTAACCAATAAGAATACAATTTGGTTGGCTAAATCCCAAATTGCCAGCCCATCCTTGTTCATTCAGTATCCAAGTAGATACCCAACAGGGTGCACCACGAGAAGGTGAGGATTGGACATTAGGTCAGAAGCCCTGGTCGGTTCTCCGCATTCCGTTAAAGGCTATGTGGAGGTCTCCTCTCAGTTATACAGCTTTGACCCTGAAATATAAGATCTGATAATATTGGAGTCTTGACAAGTAACAGATTGATTTGGAGGAAAATTGTAGATAGGAAGTTAGTAATGATGTAAATTTTTCATGCAGTACTATCATATCCTGTACACCCCTTGAGGGTACAAATCAGGAATTTGATGATGATAATGACTTCTGGCATTTGTAAACAACACAATAATTCATTTTGAAGTCTATAACTAGTCCTATCCAAGCCAACTGTTGGTTCCCCACTACACCTGTATGTTGTGTCTCCTGTCAGTTATCTAGCTCTAACCCTTAAGCAACCCTCCCCCCTCCCAAGTTTAAATATGTATTAAAAATGATTGCATATATTACATTTAATCCTTTTTTAATTTTCTTACTTACATTTAATCTTTTTTTAATTTTCTTACTTACAGGTGCATGTGGATTTTGGGTCCGGAACGTTGACTGCAATATCCAAAGAGATTATTGAAAGCATCCTTCATGATACTCATGTACACTTCAAAAATAATTTGTATTACCAAGGTCTTGAATCCATGATACAATCATATTATGATGTTTTGAGAACACAACAGCAAGCATCTGAAAGCAATGATCCTTCATTCCATATTGACAATTCTGGAGTCATTGCAGGTGTCTTTATTGGTGCCTTTCTATTTCTCATCATTACAATCATTACTATAGTGTATGTAAAAAGAAGAAACTCAAGGATGTATTCTTACAGAAAAAGTCTGGCTAAAAATATGAAAGATAATGCATCAATAAAAATTATTCCCCCATCTGCTGAATACCATCTATGTAACTTGGGGGAGAAAGTAGAGGATAGCAAAAGTGATGACAATGCCAACCTTTCCAGTGCAAGAGAATATATAAAAATAAAACGTACATCAGGGCACATGAAATCAGAAAAAAGTGAAATATACAAACAAACATTAAGTGTTGTTGCAGAGGTTTCAGAAACTGATGAGGATAATGCTGTATAGATGTTCGAAATATAAAACCCTACTTTTTAGACTCTCTAATTTTGCATTTTCTTCAAGTTTGTACTTGTAAAAACAAATATTAAGTTTCTCATATTTAACTTCTGTTGCTCAGTCACATAACAGAATAACAAAGTTCTGTTACCTTGACATAAGTGTTAAGACTAAATGATGTTACTAATGACAGCACTAGAAACAAAACAAGCAATCCAAAGGTTAAGAGAGATAGCTGGGAAAATTATACTAGACAAGAATAATTAAAATCTAAAAATATAGATCCTACCTTGATAGGTCTCTAAAGTCCTATCTAGGTAGTGCACCCTCTATGGGCAATTTTAGGTGGCCTAGAATGTGGTGCCATTTATCAACTAAGCAAGAAGCTATTAAGTATCTATATAAATTATCTGTCATGTTGGAGACTTAATGGAATGTATACAGCACTCAAAAAGGATTAAAACAGACTTTAATACCTCCACTATTTCCTCTCAGTCACTGAGACATCTTCAGGGATTACAAAAAAAAAAAAAAAAAAACTGATGTAACATGCATTCAAATACCACACAATACTAAGCTAACCACGTGGGTGACTCTAAAGTGCTATGTAGGTAGTGCACCCTCTATGGGCAATTGTAGGTGGCCTAGAATGTGGTACGATTTATCAACTAAGAAAGAAGCTATTTAGTATCTATATAAATTATTTGTCATGTTGGAGACTTAATGGAATGTATATAGCACTCGGAAAGGATTAAAACAGACTTTAATACTTCCACTATTTCCTCTCAGTCACTGAGACATCTTCAGGGATTACAAAAAAAAGTAATGTAACATACACTCAACTACCACACAATACTAAGCTAACCATGTGGGTGACTCTAAGGTCCTATCTGATGGTGCCCTCTATGGGCGATTGTAGGTGCCTAGAATGTAAGGTGGGATCTCTGATGATTAATGTTTCCCAAATTTTTGGAAGTTTGATGCAACCATATTTATTTAGATTTGGTTGATTTCTGAGAGCTGCTGCAGATTCTAAAAATAGTCTCTTTTTTGAATTTACTGTGGTGGAGCATGGTGGTGTTTTTCCAAGAGATCCTGTGGGTTGTATCCAAAACATGGTCTGCCAGACCTGACTGACTTGCTACCCTTATCCGTTCTACCAAAGATCAGCTCCTTTCTCTCTCAGTGCCTGGAGTTTATAAAGTACCCTGTTCCTGTAAGCTGGTGTACTTTGGACAGACAGGTAGATCAGCAACCATCTGCTTAGAAGAACATACATCTGCAACCATATGGTCAGTCAGGCCTGACAGACCATATTTTGGATACAACCCACAGAATCTCTTGGAAAAAACCACCATGCTCCACCACAGTAAATTCAAAAAAGAGAGACTATTTTAGAATCTGCAGCAGCTCTCAGAAATCAACCAAATCTAAATAAATACATTGCATCAAACTTCCAAAAATTGGGTGACATTAATCATCAGAGATCCCACCTTAGGTTCTAGGCCACCTACAATTGCCCGTAGAGGGTGCACTACCTAGATAAAACTTTAGAGTCACTCACGTGGTTAGTTTAGTATTGTTTTTTTTTTTTTTTGTAATCCCTGAAGATGTCTCAGTGACTCAGATGAAATATTGGAAGTATTAAAGTCTGTTTTAATCCTTTCTGTTATACATTTCATTAAGCCTCCAACATGTCCTCACAGCACATAAGCCTCAACACACAGATAAATTATTTGTATATAAAATGCAACCATGTAAGATGTGAGTAAATAAATAAAATTTTTTTTATGTTGACCCCACACATGAAAGGTCACAAGACCTATGACACTACAGTGCCATGTGTGGGCAACCTCCCACTCTTTATATTTCTTAAAGAGTGGGAGGTTGTACTCAGTGGGAAAAACAGTATGCGAAGATTGTTCCAAAGAATAGAGGTGGATGGAATGAAAGAAGCTGATGAGAAGTTAGTTCAATGTGTTCGAAGCTGGACAGTGCCTGCTCTAGTTAAAAGCAAGTGGAAGAATGGTAGCAGCCAATTCAGAAGAGCAATGCCCACATACCTATAGAAAAGGCACAGCACTGAAACAGAGTGCCTATGATAAAGTTAGGGAAGGGTCTTCTATTAAGCAGACTGCACTCTTCAGAATATCATCAAAGAATTCTTAGAGAGGACTTGACTGCTGCATCCCAAATGTGGGAACAGTATTTCAAAGTTAGATGGATCTGAGACTTGTATTGATATATACTGCTAGCAGTTGAGAGGAAGGGAAGAAATGTTTAGAATAGAAAAGAACACCAAGCTTTTTAGAGGTTGAGTGAGTAATATGTTTCCCAGGATAAACTGGCCATGACAATCAACCCAAGAAGAGAAAGCTGATCTTGAAAGGGAACTGGAACATTATCAAAAATGAAAGGGGATGAGGTGGGATTTTTCTTTGCAGGTAATAAGGCAGACTCAAGTTTTTTTTGGCATTGAAATTTACTAAGTTGTCTTCATCCCATTTCAAGATGTTGAAGAGGTCAGTGTTCAAGTCACTGGTTATGAAAGATCTTGAGGCATCTAACATCAGGGTTTATTGAACGAGGAAGAAGAATGAAGGCTACTCTCATCGGCAAAGCTGTGAATAAGATTTGAAATCAGAGAAAGGAGGTCACTGATGTAAAGGATGAAGAGTGTGGGTGAGAGCACAGAAGACTAAGGCACTGCAGCATCGATGGAGAAATCTGATGAGAGGAAGCAATTCACCATGACACACCATGAATGACCAGTGAGGAAGCTGGCAATGCAATCAGAGAGTATAGAAGAGAGAGACCATAATGGCAGCTTGTTCTGGAGGCCTCAGTGCCAGACATTTTAGAAATATCAAATGTGATAAAATGAGCTTTTCCAAATCTTTCCATGGTCTGAGTCCAAAGGTGGGTGAAATTA
The DNA here is from genome assembly GCF_054136105.1 of Typopeltis vanoorti. NCBI lineage: Eukaryota > Metazoa > Arthropoda > Arachnida > Uropygi > Thelyphonidae > Typopeltis > Typopeltis vanoorti. Next base: position 39,905,173 of record NC_143557.1, read on the forward strand.
GTTATGATGTTGGCTATAGAACAAGAATGGCAAATCCATATTGGTGATCACTAATTAACTCGTGAATCTCCAGGTAATGAAGAAGCTGGTTTTTGATAACCTTCTCCATCACTTTTGAAAGTACTGAGGCGAGAGCAATGGGACAATAGTTAGATGGTGACTTTTGTCTCCCTTTTTTGGCTACAGGCTAGATATGGGCTTGCTTGCATGCTGTCGGGCAGATGATAGTAGAATATTAAAGTTCATATAGATGATACAGGATGTGTGTCAATTCTAGCACAAGTCTTGAGCACAACCAGAGGAATGCTATCTGGATCAAGAGCCTTATTAGTATCAAGTTTCTGATGTCCTTTTCAGGGGAGGCATGCAATGGGCAGCTCGTGGAAGAACGGGAGGTAATTTGCTTTGATCATCCAAGCAGGAGTTGGAGGGCAAAAAAAATTGATGCCAAGAGGTCTGCCTTTTCTTTGGGTGAGGTTGCCATAGTGCTATCAGGATGCAAGAAACGTGGCAATATGGAAGGGCAGAAGTTATGCCCAACAGCCTTAGCAAGGAACAAATTTTACTGCATTTCATTCTTCTTATGAACATAAGCTGCATTTTTATCATGGATGGTAGAAGCACATTTTTTTTGAGAACTAGGGCTTGGATACAGGTCAGGGGTTTACAGCAGAGTGGGGAATGAAGGTTCTCATTCCAGTGAGGATTATTTTGGTTACTAGTTCAATAGAGATGTTTGGATCAGGAGAGTGAAAGCAGATATCTGACCATGGAAAAGCAGCACAAAAATTCCAGAGATTGTCCCAGTTGGCACGATTATAGTGCCATAGAGCAGTGCTTCCCAAATTTATGGATGTAAAGGTCTCCTTTGGAAAAATTAAAACATTTCATGGCTCCCCCCATCGAAAAAAAAATCGTAATACAGACATCTTATTATAATATTTATTGAATACAATTTATATTCAAGATTTTGCATTTGTAAGCTTTTTTGTGCTTCTTTGAAATGCATTTGAAATGAAACTTATATGAATCAGCATATATTTACTAATATTCATTAAGCGCCGAAATACACAGGAAGCAAAATTTGTGAACCGACACCAACGTGTGATTTTTTCCATTAAAATATAAAAAATAATAAAAATTAAATATGTTTCTTTTAAGATTAAAAAAAAAGAAATACTTAGTCTTAAAACATTTCAAATTTGTTTTCATTATTTCATGGCCCCCTCAATGCAGGCCACAGTTTGGGAAGCGCTGCCATAGAGTACAAGGCTGAGATTGACTAGGAGGACGAATAATAGAGGAGGAGACTTGAATTAGATTGTGGTCAGAGTTGCCAAGAGACCTCCACAGTATATTTGGTGGGAAAGTTGGTTAAGAAAAGCTCAAGAATGTTGGTAGAATGATGAGGGTTGTCTGGTATTCTGGTTGGTAGATTGAGTGATTCAGCTTCCCTTCCAGCTTGATCTGTGAGGTGGGAAAAGGAGAGCCAGTTTGTGCTATGGACATTAAAGTCTCCAAGGAGAACAATCTCACAATTTGGGTAATTATTTTGTAAGAAATCAATTTTTACTGATAGGTAGTCAAAAAGGGCAGCAGGATTGTCAGAGTTAGAAGAGCTATAAAGGTAGCAAATGAAGGCTGTAAAGTGAGGTAAGGAAACCTTGAGCCAGAGCAGATCAAAAAGGATTCCAAGTTGGACAGCCTTTGACAAGGGATATCATATTTCACAAAAGCACATGTTGTACCCTGTTTTACAGAATGCATTGTGTATGCAGAGGTTCTATTAGGAAAAAGAGATCAGGTTTTGATATCTGTAAATGGTGATGTATATCACTAATTTTTGTCAATACCTCAAATATTGGTGAAATGAATATGGAAGTATTTTTTTTACTGGAAAAAGTTTTGGTTTTATTTTGGATGGGTTGGGATGTATTTTTATTGTTTATTCCAAATAAACAGTTACCAAAAGTTAGCAAGCATCATTGAGAGGGTAGCACTCCCTAATATTACAAATGATTAATAGTTTTTTTTTTAAACTTTTTGTTTTCTTAGCTCAAATGATAATCTCACAATATGCTTAAATATATGTTATTGGAGTTAAAATCTTTAATGGTATTTTAAGACCCATTTCATGCTCATGTATTCTCAAAATTCTATGTACTCATTATTAGTTTTAATACTGCATTTGAAAGAGTTTTTAACAGCTTTTTAGTAACTGAAGTTGCCTTGCCACAGTAAATTTTACTGACAATATGATTATACTGCTTTAAAAAAAAAAATCCAGCCATTAAATGCTGGTATGAAATTTGTTTTGAGAATACTCAAACTTTTTCCTTTAGCACTGAATCAGATATTGAAACTAAACATTCTAAAATTTATTACTTCCATAAAATACAGGTATCTTCAATACTGCTGAAATGTAAAATGGCACATTTAAGTTTTTCTGAGGAATCAACTGAACAGTGGAGTAAAAATGTAGTCCTTGTTTGGAAATAAGGTATTCCACATTCTCTTTAAAAAAAAAAAAAAAAACTTGACCTTTATTTACTGAATTTCATTTTACTTTATGTGATTTTGTAGAAATTATGCAGGTTTTTAATCCCTTAGTATCTGCAATTTTGGTTTGTAATGCATCTATAGTTCTTTCTAGCTCTCCTCATGTCTCCTAAATTGCAGAAACTAAAATATGAAATGCTTCTGCCTAATTTTTAAAAATCACAAGAACCTCAAGTACCTTTAATTACAGCAAAAAAAAAAACACTAAATCGATACAAACAATTCATGTAATTATGTAAAAACTCCTAGCTGAAATATGTTATTAATCTCATGTGTGCAATCAACTGTTGATGAATATGTCATAGTTATCATCATAGTCCCAGTTCTGTAAGCACTGTAATATAGGATAAGGTTGACCAATTTGTACTACCTTACCCCAGTCCTGAAGATATTTTCAGGCGCAAACTTTGTTTGCTCACACTTGGATAAAGGATTAAACTAAATTTATTATAATTAGAATAAAGGTTGAAGTTCACTTTTTTTTTTTTTTTTTTGAAGCATGCATTATAGAGAGAGAAAGGGGTGAGTGAGTGAGTGTATGTGTGTGTGCACGCATCTTTCTAAATGGGTTAATGAGCAAGAAATTCTAAAAGAATGGATGGAACAGTTTTTGTCTACCACCTTATAGTCTGGCTAACAGTATGTATACATTTCCTAAAACTAAAAGTTCTAGAAAATAAAGTTATTATCCTCATAACTGAAACCTCTTCATTCATAAATAAATCAAGCATCTTAAGAGGATTAAAGAGTCATCCAAAAGTCACTGCTAAACAGTGGAAACAGCTTTGTCATCTTTTAAATTGCGTGTCATAATAAAATCACCCTAAGATGATGATGATGATGATTTTTTATAGATCACAGCAGTAGTACTACTAAAAATTAAAATAACCACAGCAAAATAAATACTAAATCGATATAAACAATTCATGTAATTATGTAAAAACTCCTAGATGAAATATATTATTAATCTCATGTATGCAATCAACTGTTGATGAATATGTCATAGTTATCATCATAGTCCCAGATCTGTGAGCACTATAATATAGGATAAGGTTGACCAATTTGGTTTGAAGTTATTCTTTCATTTTTCTTACAGCATGAAAGGGTGCCAGTCATCTCAGCCAAGAGAATTTCAAGAACTAACGAGAAATAACTATTTCGAGCATGATGTGATAGAAGCACCATCAAGTTTTCAAGTTGGATTTAATCATGTCCTGTCAGAATCTGAATGATAATTAGTTTTGTCTCAGGTTAGTGTGAGCGATTATGAGAAATCCTAACAATATAACCGTACACCAAAAGTCAAGAGAATAAGTAAGCCATAAGAAAATAGTGGATGAACATAAAACAATGAACAGTGTAGAAAACAAATTGTTATGGAGGAGATATAAGACAGCAGACAAGATGTGAGAGGAATATAAAATGCAGGCAAGGAAAGTGACAAGCTGCTGTAGCTGCATGGTAATTACAGTAAAGAGTAGGTAGTTGCGTAACCCCAACTATGAAATTCAGAGGTGGTAGTGTAATGGTATGGTATGGTATGGTCCTGTTTTTCCTGGTTTTGCCTTGGACTTCTGTTTGTGGTGCCAGGCTATTTGTTTCTCATACTATGGTGTCCATTGACTTCTTTCCAAGCAGTCTATCAAGAAAATGTGATGCTATTTTCATTTTTTATAATATAGTAGAGTAGGTTTTCCAGTATGGACCAGAATTCATTTCTGACAAAGTGCAATACTTAGCTGAAGTTTCTCACACTGCCATAATTCTTCAAAATCTGTCGGCCTGGTTATGCCACAAAAATGCAGGACATTTTTGTGCTCAACTTGAATACAAATCTGCACAAAAACATTCAGCATTGAAACTCTCACAACATGGGTTTCCATGGTAGCCACAATATGCAAGCTCCACATTACCTGAACCAACATGTATCATTGTCTTCACTAGTACAAATAGTATGTACAGTAGGACACGGAAGCTGGGAAAGCTGTTTTATGGAGCAATGAATCATGTTATGCCCTCTATGGAGCAGATGGATGGGTGTGGCAGATACCCTGTGAACGTCTCTTAACAGAATGTGTAACCCCAACTATGAAATTCAGAGGTGGTGGTGGTGGTGTAATGGTATGGTATGGTCCTGTTTTTCCTGGTTTGGCCTTGGACCTCTGTTTGTGGTGCCAGGAATATTGAACTCTGAAAGATAACTGAACATTCTTAACAATACAATGTTTCCTACTTTGTGGCATTTCTACATAACTGACCGTTGTCTCTTTCAGCAAGACAATGAATGCATCATGCACTAAGACTGCTGCTGTAACTGCATTGCATGAACATCAACACACTTGACTGGCTTCCACAGATATTGAACTTCTGTGGGATGAACTGGAGTGTCAGGAGAGGTCAAGGGACATATGTTTGACAACAGTCCAGGAAGAATGCCCCAAAATTCCCATTGATCACTATTGTACACTTGTGGAAAGTGTCAGCCAATGAATGGTGACTTTTACATATTATCCTTTGTAGCACCCTACAGTCATGTTCATTGAGGTGTGGTCGTCCACTGCAGGTAGCTGCAGTTGACTCTCTGCACTTCCATCTCAGTATAGTATCACTGACTGTTGACCTGGGATGGCCCAATTCATCAACAATTTGCTGAACAGATAGACTTGCAACATGGCCTCTTTCAAACTCCATCAGGTCCCTTCTTGCAGCCATTTCACCTGGACACAGTTGCACTGACTTGGCATATTCTTCCAATTTATACAAGCTACAAAAACTTGACTCATTGGCACAATGCACCTTGCCCATAGTTGTCTGTTGACTTCTTTCTAAGCAGTGCATACCCCCCCAAGGGGAACATTTACAAAATACCATATAATTAACATTGCATCATTACTACTGTACATCCACAGATGCAAGCCCCTTCGACACTTCTGTGCATGTCAGAAGGAGAATCCATTCCAATATTAGGGTAATCAATGCGTTTCGTGGGATGAGTGTTTATTATTATACGTCAGAAAATTAGCATTTCTTTTATGAAAATTCTAATTCAGCGTTGAAATAATGCTGGATTTAATATCCACTTGATTTACATAATAATTTTGCATTGCTGAAGCCTTTTGGCTCCTTAATTTAGTAAATACGTTTACACACTGATCGAGAGTTCGCTTATGAAAACTACACCTCTCTGACATTTCAAGTTCTTTAGTACTGAAAGAGTTTTGTTTTTGCTCTCTTTATGTTTTCTGCCTGGTCTCAGACGAAAACCAACCAGTTAGAAACAGCTGTCAGGCCAGTGAAACCTTATCAAAATGAACCAATAGGAGGCGAACGTATGGACACTTTCATGGCGATCATGTCCCCTATAAGGTTCGGCTAGGGCAACTTGTAAATGCCGGCGAGTGTATTCCCATAAGCTCTCTGGTCAAATTTATTTCATATGAAACTTTTGTTTCTGTATTCAGCTTTGTAATAATGCTGGATTTAACATCCACTTGATTTACATAATTTTGCATTGCTGAAATGAAGCCTTTTGGCTCTAATTTTGCTTGTACAACACTTGGAAAACTTACGTATAAAGCACATGCTTTCGCATGTTGGTGACCAAATCATACATCCTTTATTTCTTTCTCACCTTCAAACATGAATTGACTATTTTTGGCACATTACCAAGCTCGGTTCTATGAAGTGTGGGCATACAATAGCTTCTTATCAACAATTTTTTTTTTCTTCATGTCAAGGTTCCAATACTGATGAATCTTGAATTTTGATCATCTAAGACACTACTAACTGTATCAATCATCTAAACTTTGGTCTTTTTCTTTTTGCTAGATTTACCTCCCATATTTCTAATTAAGTAACCATAAAACCACAAATTAGCTCCATTCACATTCTTGAATATCAATATCAAGTTCTTTGTTATTTACATTTTAATATGATTTTGTTATTAATGCCTGTTCACTCTACTTTTCCTCAGAACTTTCATATTTGTGGTCTGTAGATTTGATTATTCATTTCTAATGCAATGCTCAAATAAATAGGCTAAAAGTAGTTTGAATATTAGTTTTTCCATAATATAAATTTTATGCCAGTCTAATAAATTTCCATAGAAATTGATGAATAACATCAAAACATCTTCCTATACATCATCCAATTCTGGTATATAAGTGCTGATATATAAGTGAAGTATAGGATAGTTTTTTGTTTTTACTATTTTTTATGTAACAAACAAAAGGTTTGTAAACATACAGCACAATAGTACTGAAGGTGGGCTAAGAATATATTTATTTTAAAATTTTATATTTACATAGTCTAGGAAACTCTACTTTAGAAACCAAATATGGAACTTTTTCAAACTAATTCAAACTTCCAAGAAGTAGGGTGATGGTCATACACCAGGTAATGAAATACAGTTTCCACCTAAAGATAATCACAAAAATCCATTGCCCATAGCAAGATTTACATAAACTGAAGAATTCAGCAATGAGGGCTTATGGAATATCAGCATGGATGCTAAAAAGTGTGTTCAGCTGAACTTGCTGTGCCTTTGCCCTGGCTGTAAAATTAGTCTTGACATAGGGAAGCTGCTAGAGAAATGGAAAGAAGGTATGACAATCCTGTTGCATAATGGTGGCACAAAGACTGATGTATATATCGACCTATTGGTATCTCTGATGGGTGGCGAATATTTTGAAAAAGTTAGCAAGAGGTCACATATGAGAATATACAGAGAGAATTTATACTTTGTGAAGAACTGTATAAGTTTACTAAGAGAAAGTCATGTTTGAGTTACTTGCTACATGAGTTAGACAAGGGTATGGATACACCATGATACGTTGGGACTCTGCTGTTTTGGAGAGGATAAAGAATGGAAGATTGCTGCATAAAGTTGAGGATAGGGATTGGATTATCAACTATTAGGATGGCTGGCTGACACATATTAAAAAGTGGTATACAGGGGAGGTCTGAATCTACAAGATTTAATGTGACCTGTAGCATACCTGAGATCAATCCTTGGTGCATTATTATTCAATCTTTATATTACTCATGTTGGGAAGGATCTGACAAGACACACACATACATACTTGTTTTCTGATGATGCAAAGATAGGCATGGTAATCAGGAGTGGGACTGAAATGAGGCACTTACAAGATGATTTAAAACAGGCTGGAACAGTTTGAATGTCAAAATGGCAGTCAGTTCCATGCTAGTAAATGTATACTTATATGTATCATGATTCAAAATATCCAAAAGCATATCATATTGGTAGGATTATGCTAACAAACACCAATCTAGCTAGAGATCTTTGAGTTTTGGCAGGTAGGAAGTTGAAGTTTGACGGCCATATAGAAAAAATCTCAAATACAACTCAGAAGATAATGGTGAAACAATATAATGCTGAAGCAAATTGACATGCAAGGATAAGAAAGTCATTTTGCTGCTTTGCAAGGCCTCAATACTCAGCTTGGCCCCACCTGGACTACTATGTTCAGATCTAGTCTTCTGGTTTTCAAGGTGATACAGTATGGCCAAGTAGGTGCAAAGGAGAGTGGTAAATATCTGGATTTTGAGATCAGAATTGAGGGCAGTGGTGGTTGATGTTCTGTAGGTTGAGGTGATTTGTGTTGAGTCAGGTTTATCAAATGAAAGGGAGGAGTGCAACATGCTGTCATCTGCAAAACTGTACTGTGTATTGGGTTGGAGGTCAACTGAAGTAGGTCGTTAATATATAGAAAGAAGATGGCCGGTGAGAGAACAGAACCTTGTGGAAGCCTGGCATTAGTTGAATGGTGAGAGGATAAGGAAGTGTCTACCATCACACAAGTCCAGACAGAAAGCTGGCAATCCAAATGCAGAAGTCGTGAGACAGACCAAATAATGGGAGTTTGCTAGTAAGCCTTTGTGTCAGATTCAGCCAAAAGCTCTGGAGATATCAAGTGCAACCATTTGAGATTCACCAAAAATTCTCCATGGCATTTGTTCATGATGAGATGAGATGCGAGTAGATTTCCTGTTGATTGGCAGTGATGGAATCCATATTGGTGGTCATTTATTAGCTGGATGGCATCAAAGTGGTGTAGGAGGGGAAAGTGATGGTTTTCTCCATTACTTTATATATAGGACTGAGATAGAATGGTAGTTAGATGGCAGTGATTTGTTACCCTTCTTGGTAATGGGTTGAATATAAGCCAATTTCCAGACTATGGGATAGATACCAGTGGAGTCAAGAGAGTACATACATACAGTCAGCAAATGATAGGAGTCAGTTCTGGTGCACAAACCTTCAGGACAATTAGAGGAATGCCATCAGGACCATGCACTTTTTTTGTGTGTGTTTGTGTGTGTGTGTATAATTTAGACATTTTTTGGATCTCTTTCTGGCAAAAAGACATAGAGGGTATTGTATATTGGGCAGATGAAATGGTTGGAGGTCAGTTATGTGTGCATTCGAGGCAAAGTATGAAGCCAGGAGATTGGCTTTTTCTCTGAGTGATGATGCAATAGAGCCATTTGGGTATGATAAGGGTAGGAATAGTGTTGAGGAAAAGTTATGACCAATTGCTTTGGCAAGAGACCAAAAGGCTTGGCTGCCATTTGGGCAAGCCGCAACTTTCCTGCTTTGTTGCTCTTTCAAACTCTGTTTTGGAAATATTGATAGTTTTCCTGCATCTTTTTCGGGCTGGAGTATAAGCACTAAAGGAGGAGGATGGAGTTCTTGATTTAAGTCAGTTGTGGTATGCTTGATTTTTCATTTGTACAGCCTTGCCACATCTTTTGAAGAACTAGGGTTTAGTTAAAGGATGCCAGTTCAGAGTATTGTGGGGAATGTAGGCTTCCATGCCAGTGACGATTACATTGGTGATACATCCATGCATATGTTTGGGTTAGAAGACCAGAAACAGTAGTCCACATCACATTAGTGTAAACGAATTCACGAAATATGACAACTGAAGTGGTGATACTGGCCTAAAGTTCCTTACTCCCTATGTGTCTCTGGTGGTAATAATACTATATTGTTTTGTATTGTAGGGAATGTAGGTTAGAACATATGTGAATAGTCCACATCACATTAGTGTAAACGAATTCACGAGATATGACAACTGGAGTGATGATACTGGCCTCAAGTTCCTGATTTCCTATGTGTCTCTGGTGGTAATAATACTATATTGTTCTGTATAATGTCTTGCTATTGAAATTTATTTTTTTTTGTTGAATAATTTTTATTAATTTTACTTAATTTAATAATGTACTAATGACTGAATTACTCCTGGATATTTTCTACCACCATTCTGTCACTACTTATTTAATAATTTTTGAAAGATCCTGATCCAGAGTATTCTTGTCTTCAATTTTTAGGTCATCTTTATCTCCGATTGCTTTTCAGTACTCTTTCCTCAATTTTTAAGCTTTTATGCTCTGAATGCTTTGTCACCATGACATTTACTTACATGAATGAAACTTGTGAAGGGTTTAGTATTTTCAGGGAAGATAGGATGGGGGAGGAGTACTGCTGATGATAGCAGATGAATTGCAACCAAAAAGAATTGGAGACAGGTGGGAGGAGTGGCTGTTCATTTGAAGGAATCTGGTGTGAAATTAAGGTCAGTAAGACAAAATATACAGTTGGTTGTTGCTATATGCAAGGAAATGCCAACAGATGATCTGGAAAACATGCGTTACCAAATTAGTACAGGTATAGGCTGAGTGATTATTATGGAGGCCTTCAACTATGGAGATATAGACTGGAAGGAAGTAAGATCACATGGCAGGAAGGAAATAGAATTTATACACCTGCTAATAGATAATTACTTAAGGCAGCATGTGATGGAGTGGACTAGGGGTGGGAGAGTATTGGACCTGGTCACAGGATCAGAAGAGAGAGAGTCTATAACCAATGTAACGACATTGTCTCCAACTGGTCTTGCCTTGGGAGATCGTAAAACATGAGGAATATTCTATCGAGGAGTATTCGTGGAAATTTGACTGATTCTTTAAGCTGTCAGTATGGACAAAAGTTAATGGCTATCAGTTTAATGTCAAAAAATGCAAAGTTATGCATTTTGGGGTAAGAAGATTACACGCCATGTATCACAATGATGGCACTGTACTCCAGGAAATATAGTTAAAGTTTAGAGGATAAATTGCTAAGGTAGCCCATAAGATTACTTGGCTATTAAAGAACACATTAACAAGTAGAGATAAGGAAGTTATTCCTCTTTATAAGGCCTGCCTTGATATGTACACATCTGGATTACTGTGCTCAAGTCTGTTCCCCTGGATTTCTTGGGGATGATGAAGTAATGGTGAAGATTCAGAGGTGAGTGGCCTGTGGAATGTTTAATATGAGGTTTAATTGAAGGTATGTAAATTGCAGAAGTTGGTTTATAGGAGAAAAAGAGGGGGGGATATGATACAACCAGTTAAGTTGCTTAAAGGGTTTTATAGGGTAGATGCAGGGGAAATGTTTCAGCACTTGGCTAGAGAGACCAAAACAAGAGGTCATCCCTGGAAATTGAATAAAGGTGTGGTTAGCAGGGGTATGAGGTCTAGATTTTTTGCTTGGAAAGTGGGAAATAAGTGGAATGGGTTGCCAGAGTCAGTTGTGAGTGCTTTATCTGTTAATAGATTCAAGTAGAGGTATGATAGATTGGATCTACCCACACAATGAGTCTTTGGATTCCATGGAGACACCCATATAATAATAATACTAAAACTTTGCTTTCTTTATATGAGTCTTTGGATTCCATGGAGACACCCATATAATAATAATACTAAAACTTTGCTTTCTTTATACTAATCTCTATGTTCTTTCGATTCTTGAGACCACAATGATGTTTTCTGATTTTTCTATCTTTGCAGTCACATATTTCAGTGGCTAAATCGATCAATGTTTGTTCAAATTTTGATGCATAATTTTTTCCCTCTTCTCTCACTTATTAATAGTTGTGTGTGTGTGTGTGTGTGTATATACATATATATACGCACAACTACATATGTATTTTTGATGCCTCTAAGTTTTTGACTGATTCTTTTTATAACTTTCATACACATTTTTTCAGTATCATACTCATTTCTACCTTGTTCAAATCTCACATACGCTCTTGTATCCTGAATCAGTCTGAAGATATCAACAATAACACAATAAAATTTTCCTTATTTCTTGTGGGTTCCCTTCATGTGAATTCAGGCCCATCTTTATGTTGGAACATGGTATTAGTAACAACTAATCCCAATCTTGAACAGCAATTCAGCAGGTACTTAGCATTATTATTATAATTATTAACTTGCTTTTATCCCAAAACATTTTTGTATGCTTGTGTAAAATCTCTCATGATAAATTAAGTTATGTTTCGAGTTCAATTTTACAGAGGTTTGTACATAAAAAAGAATTTATGTTCTAATAAAAAATATAAAAAAATGTAATAATGTTACTGTAAAAATGCATTTCATTCCCATTGAATTATATATAAAATGAAAAGGAGGGGATTAACCCAGATTAGAATGATGACTAAGCAAACACAAAAGTTCGCAGGGTCTTGTGAACATAAAAATATGCATCCATGAACGGAGGGAGCCGAAATGACATCATCATGCTGGCAGGTAATCCTGAAACTACATCGTAGTAACAAAGGATTAGTGATGATATAAAAGAGGACTGGGATGAACCAGCAAGGTTCTCAATGTTAGGTCTCGATTTTAGATTCCAAGTTTTGTCCTTTACTGGGGAACAGGGTTCCAGGTGTGTAGAGGCGAGGTCTTTATTCGATGGAGCTCCTGTTTGAATGTATGGACGTGCTAGTGCTACTACCTGCAGTCATAACGGAGACTTTTGGCAGTTCCTTTCCAGTTATCGATGAAAGAATCGCAGTTCCCAGAGTGAGAACTGCCACAGCATCCAAGCAACAATCATAACCAATGGTAAAGACATGACTGAGGTATTGTGCAATTGACCGAACAGTGTATGTAATGGGCTATTGTAAGTAGGCAAAAATTTTGTTAATGCTTTGTAAAGGAGGTGAAACTGGAAATATTATATGTAATGAATGTACTTACAGATATTTGTTAGAAAAGTGTTAAATAATGAGTTTTGGTTACAAAGGGTAGATTGATTGTAAATTTGTACATATAATGGAAGAAATTAAGCTAAGATATAACTTAAGGAATAGCTACATGTTTAATTTAGATTAGTTAACAATATGAAGGGGAGTTCAGTATGTTGTATGTAATATAGTCAGTTGTATGTTGCCCCCTATTGTATCTTGATAGGCTGAGAGAGAGATATCATTTCCTCTTTAATATGTGCATTGTACATTCTTTCTAAGTTTAAATAAAGTGTTTTAACTACCTTGCCTGATCTATTGACAATGCAATGTCTCTTAAAAAAAAACTAGCGAACCTGCATGCTCTATTGATTAAGAATGCCATGATTTGCTATAGGAAAATATGTGTATGAACTAAGATTTTGCCTGTATTCCTTACCTTAATTCTCAAACTACACTCGTTCAATTAGAATGGCACAGTCTTTAAAAAAATTAATTTTTTTCATTGATTATTGCAAGAATTGGTAATCTGCATATCGTAGATAGGCTGATAACATAAAGTCTGTTTGCTAGTAGTGGGAACAGGAAATACAATTAAGTAGGATTAATAGTGAGTTATATGTTAAGCAGATTAAAGTTAATTTAAGAGTAAAGCAGCATAGAGTTAGTTTGGAAGTAGGGCGATGGGAGCGCAGTATGTATAAAGTTAACAAAGGTGCAGTTGACATTAAGATATAAGAATAAATAAATAAATAGAAAAATATATTACAATGCCGCAGCAGATGACCGCGACCATATAAAATATGACACTTGGACATATGCCACATATGTAGAAAAATTTAATGACGGGAATCTGTTTTGTAATTTCTGTTTGTACATTGGTGGACATGCCACAAATCATCACAGGCTTCAATTGACACCGAACCGGTATAGAGGGAATAAATAAAAAAGGTATTTTGTTTGGTTCACATATTTAAATTACTAAAAGGTGTAAAATACACAAAATGACATTGATGAGACATGAACTGTGCAAGAAGAATGACTGGCACGTGTAAGGAGAAAAAATAGGTATGAATAAAAACACATTCATTAGAGACAAATGAATCATAAATAATTTATAATAATAATTCATACTAATAGAGCTCATGCAAGCAAATCATCCTGTACAATTTGCTGTGCTTGTTATGTATATATATATATATATATATATATATATTTTTTTTTTTTGGAATGAAAATGTCCCTGTAGGGCGAAATACATTCCATTTCCCAAGGACACCATACTGCACAGACATGAGCCAAATGAAACTGCATTTATTATATCACTTAATACAGCAAAGAGACAATGAAGCTATGTACTGTATAATGAAAAACACCTTCTTCCCACTGACATTATGCTGTGTAGACATAAAAAACGGAAACTTTTTACTGTGGCACTAAATACAGCTTCTAAATAAATATAATGTCCCAACAGCCTATGTTGCAAACAAAACGTGGTCACACTTATTCATAATACAGTTTACATATACATTATATATAAAACTTCAGAGCCTCTGTAGCTCAGTCAGTATAAATGAAGCCCTTTGGTTTGGAAAGACCCAGGTTCGATTCCTGTCCAAGACATGAGGAACTTTATCTGGTCTTGTTAATTTATTTTTAATGATATAGATGACAACAGAGACTGATAAGAAAATAACTATTTATTAACTTATTGCTGATATTTTTTTGATATTCTATCCAGCATCTCATCATCAAATTCCTGACATGTACCTTCAAGGGGGTGCACAGGATATCATAATACTAATTGAAAAACTTACATCACCACTAACTTCCTATCTACAATTTTCCTTCAAATCAATCTTTTACCTGTCAAGACCCCAACATTATCACATCTTATATTTCTGTCTTATAAAGCACTTTTTACTGTATCAAGTCACTTTATCTTGGACTTCCTCTGATCTATTTCCTGCCAACCTGGTAGAGAACACTGTTTTGCTCATCTTACCTCTCCCATTCCATTTAAGTGACCATATCACCAGAGATAAAACCTGCTAACACATTCCTGGATGCTAACAATGGAAAGTTCTTTCCTAATATTCTCATTTTCAATATGATATTGCCACTGATGCCATCTGTTCACGCCCCTAATCTTTCTCAGGACTCTCATATCTGCGGTCTCTAGTCTTTGCTCAAGTGTTTTACTTCTGACCCAGCTCTCAGATCTGCAAGTTAAATTGGCTTAAACACTGTATTGTATATGGTTAATTTGGTGTTCTGACTAATTTCTCTCTTATTCCATATAAATTTATTCACTTGATTTCCTACCATACCAGCTTTGTTGATTCTGTTGTTTATTTCCACATATTTAATTTACCATCTTCACTAAAAATCATGCTTAATTAGCTGAAATGTTTTTCTTGTTCTATAGCTCCATTCACAATGCAGTTGATATTTTCAATGCTTCAGCCTATGTTCATTATCTTTGTCTTGCTATTGCTAATTTTCATTCCAAATTTATTACAACAGTTATTCAATTTAGTCAGAAAATCTTGCAGACCTGTACTGGATTTATTTAAAAGTATAACATCCTCTGCATGAAGTAAAGAGCTGAGATTAACATTTTCAATTCTGATATCAGATTTAATACCACCTTGATCCACATAGATAATGAATAACAGAGGGGATAATATACATTCTAACTGCTGACTTACAAGACCTACTCGATATAATGTCCTATTGACACCACATAAGTGTAGTATTCTGAATAGCTTTTCTCTTGGAACCTTGTCATATGCCTTTTGCAGGTCTACAAAACTTAATACAGATCTTATTTATATACCCACGATTTCTCATCTATTTGTCATAAAGTGAAAATCTGATTCTGACTGCCTCTCTTTGGCCTGAATCCAGCTTGTTCTTCATCAACCTTCCCTTCCAAAATCCTTGTCAACTGTTTCTCAAGTATACTTGCATAAATCTTACCAGTAATGGTCAGTAGGGAAATACCTCTGTAATTCTCACATCCAGTTTTATTTCCCTTTTTATATATATGGTACTATGAGAGCTATATTCCAATCATTTGGGATTCATACCTCTGTCCAGGCCTTCTGAACTATGCAGTGCAGCCACTGTAAGACTTTTATTCCTCTATACTTGAGCATTTCTAGTCGAATATCATCTACTCCAGCTTCCTTTCCACATTTCAGGCTTTTGAAGGCCTTTTCGACTTCACGTATGGATGCGTGTTCCTGATCGCATGCCTGCTGAATGTTTTTGAAAACTGTGCTGTCATTGCTTATTTCATTTAGCAGTTTTTCAAAGTAATTACTCCTTAGATCAAGAATTTATTTTTCTCCAGTTTTCATGTTACCATTATCATCACTAATTCCATTTATAGCACTCTTTCCTCCATTTCTGAGCTTTTACAACAGCCTCCAGAATATTTTGCAACCTTCCTGATATTTATTTTCTACGTTCTTACCAAAGTTTTCCAATGACTTTTGTTTAGCTAGTTTTACACAGTGTTTAGCAGTCTTATATTTGTCTCTGTATTCTCTAAGAGCACAAGCTAACCTATTCACCAGGAACTTTCGATATGCTTTCTTTGTTTTCTTCACTACTTCTTTAACTTCCTGTACCCACCATGGATTTCAGATTTTTCTATCCTTGCAGACAACTCACCACATGCCTCTTTGGCTGAATCAATCAATGCTTTCTTCACAGATTGCCACTGATTCTCGTAGACAGGCTTATATGTTGTTATGCATTTCTAAATCACTTAGGGAATTGAACAACGTAGATCCAAATATAAATTATACTTTAATAAATATTTCCGATATTTCAGAAACGTCACGTTGCCATTTTCAAAAGGAACTTACAAAAAGGCACGTGCACGCAGGCACTACAACACAGTAACTGAGAATGAAGATATCGTTCTCCTAGAAGTCCTGATGGTGTCCTCTAGTGGGCTAAGTAGGTGTTCTTGGCCGTTGGGCTGAAGGTCTGCTGATCTATGCCTCCCAAATTTGGGGCAGTTGCATACAACCAAATTTGTTGAGGTTTGGAGAGTTTCTTAGGGCAGAGGCTGATTCCATAAATAATCTTTCGAATTTATATTTGCTCCGGTGTATAATTGTTGCTTTCTTCCACCGTATTCTGTGGCGTGTATCCAGAGCATGGTCTGCAAGACCAGAATGGCTGTACTTGTGAAACCGGATGTAGTCCTTGTGTTCAGAAATTCTGATATTCGCTGTCCTGCCTGTTTGGCCAAAGTACGACAGTTTACAACTGCAAGGGACCTGGTATACACCAGGTAGGTCTAGGGGAAGTGGTTGGTTTTTGATGGAGCAGATAACGGATGCCAATTTTCTGTAAGGCCTGTAACAGGAGGTGAGGTCATGTTTTTTTAAAATTTTGGTAATTTTTTCCGAGGTGCCTCGGATGTAGGGAATGGTGATGGATTTAGAGTAATCTTTGTTGTGGAGGAGGGGGGGGGGGGGATTGGGTTTGTAGGTTTTAACATTTTTTGGATTTTTTTCCAGGATGAACTTGATTCTGGAGTGTTGGTTGTTTAAGTGTGTAAGGAAGGAGAGGAGTGTTTCAGAGCCATGTGGCCAAATAGCGAACACATCATCAACGTAGCGAAGCCATATGGTTGATTTTTGTGGGGCAGAAGCTAAGGCTTTTTCTTCAAAGGTCTCCATAAAGATTGGTGAAAACACTATACAACAGGGCTAAACTAATCTGTTCTAACGACATGGCCCTAAACACTGAACTAAATCACATCCTCAACACTTTCTCGGTCAATGGCTACCCCCCAAAAAAATATATCAAAACCTACAAACCCAATCCCCCCCCCCCTCCTCCACAACAAAGATTACTCTAAATCCATCACCATTCCCTACATCCGAGGCACCTCGGAAAAAATTATCAAAATTTTAAAAAAACATGACCTCACCTCCTGTTACAGGCTTTACAGAAAATTGGCATCCCTTATCTGCTCCACCAAAGACCAACCACTTCCCCTTGACCTACCTGGTGTATACCAGGTCCCTTGCAGTTGTAAACTGTTGTACTTTGGCCAAACAAGCAGGACAGCGAATATCAGAATTTCTGAACACAAGGACTACATCCGGTTTCACAAGTACAGCCATTCTGGTCTTGCAGACCATGCTCTGGATACACGCCACAGAATACGGTGGAAGAAAGCTACAGTAATACACCATAGCAAATACAAATTCAAAAGACTATTTATGGAATCAGCCTCAGCCCTAAGAAACTCTCCAAACCTCAACAAATTTGGTTGTATGCGACTGCCCCAAATTTGGGAGGCATACATCAGCAGACTTTCAGCCCAACGGCCAAGAACACCTACTTAGCCCACTAGAGGGCACCATCAGGACTTCTAGGAGAACGATAGCTTCATATCTTCATTCTCAGTTACTGTGTTGTAGTGCCTGCGTGCACGTGCCTTTTTGTAAGTTCCTTTTGAAAATGGCAACGTGACGTTGCCGAAATATCGGAAATATTTATTAAAGTATAATTTATATTTGGATCTACGTTGTTCAATTCCCTAAGTGATTTAGAGATTGCCACTGAATCTGCAAGGTTTGGTTACTGTTCTCAACCTCTTTCATTTTTTCTTGAATACGGTTTTTGTATTTTAGTCTACAGTTTATATCTGAGAGCAGCTCAACTTTTCAGTCCATGTCCTGAGCAGAAATCCAACAGGTATTTACCATTATTATTAGCTTTACTCTTTTCTCCAAATTTTCCCAAAATATTTTTGTATGTCTGACAATCATTTCCTACTCTACTATTTAGATACCCTACAAGGACCAACTTTTCCTTTTTCATTGTGTCAGCTGATTTCTCTAAAGTCTCAATAAATTCCTCCACTTCTACCTTAGTAGAAGCTGCTGTGGGATCATAGGCGCAAATAAGTCTCATTGTCCAATTCCCCATTCTCATATTTGACCAAATCACTCTACTTGAGACTACCTACCATTCAAGAAGATTAGCCTCATATTTAGTGTTGAATACTATGGCTACTAATTCTTTTCCTTGATTGTCATTGCCTGAATATAACATTTTGTATTTATTGCTCAGAAAGATCTCACCAGTTTTTTGTCTTTTTTTTTTTTTGTTTGTTTTAGTCACCCCTATTATGCATATAATAGGGGTGACCAGATAGTAGGGATGATAGTAGTCACCCCTACTATCTGGTACTTATCCAAATTCTCAGCTAGCTCCATTTCTTTTCCATTCAGGTTTCTTATGTTGATAGCACCGATCTTGAACTCTGGTGATTTTGAGTTGTGGTGTGTTTCAGGATTTGTTATAGTAGCTGACTTTTTGCTGTTTGTTCTGGTTCCCTGGCTAAAACAAAGGGGGCCTTGTTTAACTGGATGATGCCCCAGCTGGCATGTAATTCTTTCATGTTGTGTTGTACCATCATTTTATATTGTGGTTTAAACCAATAAGAATACAATTTGGTCAGCTAAATCCCAAATTGCCAGCACATCCTTGTTCGTTCAATATCCAGGTAGATAGCTAACAGGGTGCACCACGAGAAGGTGAGGATTGGACATTAGGTCAGAAGCCCTGGTCAGTTCTCCACATTCCTTTAAAGGCTATGTGGAGGTCTCCTCTCAGTTATACAGCTTTGACCATTAAGCATCCCTTTCTATGCAGCATCTTCAGAGCACAAAAACAGTTTGTCACAGTACGTGAAATTACAACAGTCCGGTATAACAATGGGAATAGTTTAAACAATTGTAACATACAACACATAGACCTATTTAGGCACCATCTATGTTGAAAAAAAAAAACACCGAGAAAAACCAGGTATTAATTAGGTCTTAAGATGACGGTCTCCCAAATTTATACAGTCGCTTGTTAAGGTTTGGAGTATGTTTCAAGGCTTCTGTTGATTCAAGGAACAACCTCTCTCACTTGTAAAAGCTTCCATGCAGCAGTTTTGTTTTTTTTTCTAATTGATCCTGTGTGTAAGGGTATCCAAAGCATGGTCTGCTAGACTCACTTGCCATAATGATAGTGCCGAATGTATTTTTTATGACTGGATGTCCACAGTTCTTCCAATCTGTCCATAATCACATGAATAGGGCACTTCAGAGACTCCTGGATATGATAAAGAAGAGATTCTGTCCTTGGGTGACTGGATGAGAGTTGCCAATTTGACATACGGTTTAAATAGGGTGCGCAGCTGATGTTTATTAAGCACTCTAGATATCTTTTGGAATGTGCCTTGAATGTATGGGACGGTTTTGCTGTAGTCTTCTGTGGCAGACATTGGGGGAGGATTTCTGGGGAGCATTTAGTATTTTGTTTATCCTATGGGGATTACAGCCATTGGCTAAGAAGTTGTGACGTGAGTGACCAAGTTCAGCAGTGAGAGCATTATCACTGGAACAAATCACTCTAACTCTGTGGGTTAGTGTTTTTAGGTTACCATACTGTTGAGATGGGTGATGGTGTGACTGTTTGTGCAAATATCTCCCTGTATGTGTGGGTTTTCTAAAAACTGAAAAGGATAAGGAACCATCCGGAAGAAGTGAAGTGTATCCAGGAAAGGCAGATAGTCATTAGCTACCAGCTCCATCGTAAAGTGGATTTTTGGATGTTGGCTATTTAAATGCACTAAGAATGTATCCAATGTGTCTGAACCATGTGACCAGATAGGAAGCACATCATCAGCATAACATAGCCAAAGCAGTGGTTTGAGAATGTCTGTGTTGATAGCTAGCTTTTCAAAGTGGTCTATGTAGAAGTTGGCTAAAGGGGGGGGGGGGGGGTAGAGAAAGGGGAAGCCCATAGCAGTCCCATCTAACTGTTGGTATGTTTTCCCCTTTCTGGGAAGGAAAGGAAAAATATAAAAGCGATATAAAGAGAAAGAAGAAGATATATAAAATGTGAAATCTCACAATATTTGAAATAACCTGCATGTACTGTGAATTTAAACAGTTAAAATATATCAGGGTGAAAGAGTGGCTTTAGTAAATCAAGGGCTTCAATTAATGGTGACATGTGAATCGTGAGATATCAAAAATCACCATAATGGTGAGTCTGAACTTACAAGGGTGGTCTGAAAAGTTCTCAGCCTAACAATGAAAAAACGAATTTATAATTTAAAAACTATTTTTATTTTTCAACATAATCTCCCTTAAGACCAATACATTTATTTCAGTGATCCTCCAGTGCCATTATCCCTTCCCTGTAGTGGTTCTCAATAAGATCTGCAATATACCTCTCTACAGCTGCAATCACCTCTTGTTTTGAAGAAAAATGCTGACCAGCAAGGAAGAGTTTTAGTTTTGAGAAGAGATAGAAGTCAGAGGGAGCCAAATCTGGGGGAATAGGGTGGATGTTCCAACAATTCATAGTGCAGATGCCTTAATTTTCCCATTGCCAAAACACCTTTGTGGGCAGGTGCATTGTCCTGATGAAAGATGATTTTTTTCCTTCTACAAACTGGGTCTTTTCCCACAAATTTTTCGTCTAGTCTGGTTAAAAGATCGGAATAATATTATTCGGTTATTGTTTTACCCTTTTCAAGATAATTAATAAACACGACTTTGTCTTCTTTGGTGCTGAACAACTGGCTTCTGTCCACTGTTATGACTGCTGTTTGGATTCTGGTGTGTAATGGTGAGTCCAAGTCTCATCTGTAGTAATAAATCGACGCACAAAATCAGTTTTATTCTTGTTAAAACTCCAAGCACTGTTGAGAGATTTTCATGCGAGTGCATTTTAATCTGCTGTAATCAAGTGCAGCACCCATTCTGCACAAAACCTTTTCATTTGCAATTCTTCATGCAAAATATATCCTACCCATTCTTTTGAAATGCCTATAGTCTCGGCAATTTCACGCAATTTGACTTGCCAGTCATCTAGTACCATATGATCAATGATTTCTGGTGTTGTTACACTTTTTGGACGTCCTTCATGTGGATCATCTTCAAGGTTGGTACAGCCACATTTAAACTCGGCAGCCCATTTCTTAATTGTTGAAAACAAAGGAGAAGAGTGCCCATAAACTTATGAACTTCAAATGAATTTCTTTTGGTGTTAAACCTTCTTTTACAAAGAATTTTATAACTGCACAAAACTCAATTATATCCATTTCAAGGGATACAGACAATACTTTTGCTTTAGACAGTTGTATAAAACAAACTACTTGATAGAATGACTTGCAATTTCACATGGATGCTTATGACAGATGTACCAACTTATAAAAAAAAAAAAAATCTTGCCGATAGTGTTGCCATCTATGGTTAACGACGAGACCTTTTCAGTCCACCATTGTAAGTTATGGTTTTCTAAAACGGTTTTTAGGTGGGCAGAATTTTTAACAAAGGAGGGAGAATTGATTGTAATAGTGGCTAGTAGCTTAGCTAAATGTCTAGCAAGTTTGTATGTGAGACTGTTTATACTATTCACAATAGGGCGTAGGGGTGTACCTTGTGAATTTTAGGTGCTCTATATATCTTGGGAGTTTTAACATGGAAGGGCTTGAGTTTGTTAACCATTTCTTTAGGCCTTGAAGTGGCTTTCTTCAATAATTTCCATATTCTTTTGCGAGTTGGTGAGATCCCGATCTATAATTTGGTATGTTGACTGATCTTGTAGAAGGGTGCGCATTTGGTTTTAATATTGAGTTAAATTCACCACCACAGTAGCATTCCCTTCGTCTGCTTTAGTTATAACAATGTATTTATTATTGTGCAGCTCTTTTAAACAATGGTTTCCTTATGTTGGATATATTTTTTTTTTTTTTTGGGAGGGGGACTTGTTGGATGTTGGCCACATCTAAATGAATGTTATTGGCTGTTGCTGGAGGCAGGTTGTCTATTCCCTGTTCAATGGAAATCTATTCTTTGGCTTTTGGAACTTGCCTAGTAGTAATGGCACCCCCCCCCCCCCACAACATAGATGATGCCTAATTAGGACTAGTTTTTGTGTTGTACATTACAATTGTTTAAACGAGTCCCATTGTTATATACCAGATTGTTGTTGTTTTGCACACTGTGACAAACTGTTTTTGTGCACTGAAGACTGGATAGAATACCAGCGAAATATCAGCAATAAGTTAATAAATAGTTCTTTTCTTATCAGTCTGTGTTCTCATCTATACTGTTAAAAATAAATTCAGATGTACAACGAATACATAAGCCTTTCCACACCTTTATCTGGTCTCTTTCATCTAAAGATTTTAGCCAGTCTCATATAGGGGTATGGGATTTTTTCACCCGGAAACTTTGGTTTTTCATCCACCAGAACACACTTCTCCATTTATAAAAAGTGCCCCCTCCCCCCCAACACCAGACTGTACTGTAAATTATACAACTGTAAAAACCATAAACATCAAGCTGTTTATGGTTTCCCACAGCTGTATAATCACAGCAGACCCTGCACCAAGCAGGATAAAAGCAATATAAAGAGAAAAAAGAAGATATAAAACTTGAAATCTCACAATACATTCAATATTTTCTATATCGTTAAGTAGTTCACAAATACTAACTATTCCAATAAAATAAAAATGAAAAAACTCAGACTAGATTGATAACTGTAAAAAACTGTAACTGAACAAGTCAAACAGGTTCGCACTTGATGTGCCGCACACACACACGAGATACAGACCTACACGAACATTATCATCATAATCAAATTCCTGATATTACCCTTAAGAGATGTACAGGATATGATAGTACTACATGAAAAATTACATCATTACTAACTTCTTATCTAGAATTTTCCTCCAAATCAATCTGTTACCTGTCAAGACTCCTACATTATCAGATCTTATATTTCTATCTTATAAGGCACTTTTTACTGTAACAATCCACCTATAATCTTGGTCTTCCTCTGGGCCTTTTTCCTATCAACCTGGCGGAAAACACTTGTTTTGCTAATCTTTCCTCTCCCATTCTGTTTAAGTGACCATATACCACCCGAGATTAGCTCTACTAAAGCATTCCTGGATGCTGACAATGTCAAGTTCTTTCCTAATATTCTCATTTTTAATATGATATTGCCATTGATGCCATCTGTTCATGCCCCTAATCTTTCTCAGGAATCTCATATTTGCTGTCTCTAGTCTTTGTGCAAGTGTTTTACTTCTGACTCAGCTCTCAGATCTGTAAGTTAAAATTGGTTTGAACATTGTATTGTATACAGCTAATTTAGTGTTGACTAATTTCTCTCTTATTCCGTATAAATTTATTCAGTTGACCTCCTACTATACCAGCTTTGTTGATTCTGTTGTCTATTTCCATACTTAATTTACCATCTTCACTAAAAATCATGCCTAAGTAGCTGAAATGTTTTACTTGTTCTATAGGTTCTCCATTCACAATGCAGTTGATAATTTCAATGTTTCTGTCTGTTTTCATTGTCTTTGTCTTGTTACTTCTCACCTTCATATCATATCTATTACAACAGTTATTCAATTTAGTCAGAGAATCTTGCAGACTTGTAGCAGATTTATTTAGAAGTATAACATGATCTGCATACAGCAAAGAGCTGAGATTAACATTTCCAATTTTGATATCACGTTTAATACCACTTTCCTTCATAACGTGATCCATATAGATAATGAATAACAGAGGGGATAATGTACATCCTTGTCTGACACCAGATTTAACATTAAACCACCTTCCTGTACTTCCTTCAATTGTAACTGCTGACAACTCAAATAAAGACTAAGTACTGTTTGATATAATGCCCCATCACCACTGCACAACTTTAGCGTTCTTGAATAGCTTCTGTCTTGGCACCTTGTCATATTCCTTTTCCAGATCAACAAAACTTAAATACAGGTTTTTGTTATATTCCCATGATTTCTCAAATATTTGTCTCTGTATCAATACCTCTGTAATTGAACATTCAGTTTTATTTCCCTTTTTATATATGGGTACTATGAGAGCTCTACTCCAATCATCGGATATTCGTCCGTCTGTCCAGGCCTTCTGAACTATGCAGTGCAGCCACTGTAATACTTTTACCTCCATACTTCAGCATTTCTGGTGTAATTCCTTTCTTTTAGTGTTGCACGGTGATCAGCATTCATTTTAGAAATTATGGACTTTACAACTGTGTTATAAATAACTATTTTAATTTCCAGATATTTCGATCTCCATATTAAGATCATCATCTGGAGTATATACGAATATACAAGGACAAGCTGAGGCACATTACACACAATAAGCTAAAGAAACAATGATTTTGATCACTGGTTATTCTACTGGCATGACTTCTAGTGAAAAAAAAAAAAAATTTTTTTTTTACAACTTAATTATTTAGAAACTACATCAAAGCTAAATTCTATTTAGCATAACATGAGAAAAACATCTTCTTTCAGTAACAATGATATCCTATTTTATCATTGCAATTATTATTTTTGATTTAGGATTCTGAATTATCTACAGTCCTGTTTATAGCTAACTCTTGGAAAGAGAGGTTCCGTGGGTAGAATATGTGCCTTCCTTATGCTTGGGATTTTTAGACCATCATTATTGTTCAGATTGGGGTGGTTGATAAGAATCTCACAGGCTTCCTTAAATTTGCGTTCATACCATGTTTTCGTATGATGTAAACAATTGGTGCTTTTCCAGTCAATTCTATGTAAAGTGTTCAAGGCATGATCAGAAAGGCCAGCTTCACCATAGTTATTATATTCAATGTGTCTTTTATGTTCCTTTTGTCTGATAGGAATTGTGTGTGTCCTGTTTCTCCTATATATGGTATATTACAGGTACAATAAATACGGTATACTCTGGGGTGGGCCAGCAAAAGGAGTGGTCTTTGGATGAGTTGAGTAGGCTTTTTAATTTTGCATGCGGTTTAAAGATGGCTTTGAGGTTGTATTTTTGTAGTATTCTGTTTATTTTATCTGATGTCTGACAACTTAATTATTTAGAAACTACATCAAAGCTAAATTCTGTTTAGCTTTGATGTAGTTTATTTTAGCTTATTGTGTGTAATGTAACTCAGCTTGTTCTTGTATCTACTCAAGATGAGGATCTTAATATGAAGATCAAAACGTCGGGAAATTAAAACAGTTATTTATAACACGGTTGTAAAGTCCATAATTTCTAAAATGAATATCATCTATTCCTGCTGCCTTTCCACATTTTAAGCCGTTGATGGCTTTTTCTACTTCAAGTATGGATATGTATTCCTGAATGTATGCCTGTTGAGTGTTTTTTACCACAGTGCTATCACTGCTTGTTTCATTTAGTGATTTTTCGAAGTAATTACTCCATACTTCAAGGATATCTATTTCTCCAGTTTTCATGTCATATTTATCATCTCTAATTCCTTTTACAACACTCTTTCCTCCATTTCTAAGCTTTTTCAACAACCTCCAGAATATTTTGCCACCCTCTTGATATTTATTTTCTATGTTCTTATCAAAGTCTTCCCATGACTTTTGTTTAGCTTTCTTACATTTGTTTCTGTATTCTCTAAGAGCACAAGCTGACTTATTTGCCAGGAACTTTTGATATGCTTTCTTCTTTTCCTTCACTGCCTCTTTAACTTCCTGTATCCATGGAGTTCTGATTTTTCTACCCTTGCAGACAACCTCACCACATGCCTCTCTGGCTGAATCAATCAATGTTTTCTTCAAGGCTTGCCACTGAATCTCTAAGGTTTTCCTGTTTTCAAACACTTTCATTTTTTCTTCAATAATCTTTATGTATTTTAGTCTACAGTTCACATCTGAGAGCTGCTCAACTTTTATTTGCTTTAAAACTTTTTTAAATGTTCTGCTTTTCAAGATGAAATTTAATTTTATCCTGCTCAAGACTAAATAATGATCACTTCCAATTTCAAATCCTCTGTACACTCTGGTGTCCTGCAACAGGGAGAAAATATCACTATCACAATAACACACTCAATGAGACTTTTCTTATTCCTTGCCTCATCTCTCCATGTGAATTTGTGGACATTTTTATGTTGGAACATTGCGTTAGTAATAACCAATCCATGTCCTGAGCAGAAATCCAACAGGTATTTGCCATTATTATTAGCTTTACTCTTTTCTCCAAATTTTCCCAAAATATTTTTGTATGTCTGACAATCATTTCCTACTCTGCTATTTAGATCCCCAACAAGGACCAACTTTTCCTTTTTCATTGTGTCAGTTGCTTTCTCTAAAGCCTCAAAAAATTCTTCCACTTCTATCTTAGTAGAACCTTCTGTGGGACCATAGGCACAAATAAGTCTCATTGTCCAGTTACCCCATTCTAATATCTGCCCGCATCACTCTACTTGAGATTGCCTGCCATTCAAGAAGATTAGCCTCGTATTTAGTGTTGAATACTATGGCTACTAATTCTTTTCATTGATTGTCATTGCCTGAATATAACATTTTGTATTTATTGCACAGAAAGATCTCCTAGTTTTTGTCTTTTTTGTTTCAGTTACACCTATTATGTCGATCTGGTACTTATCTAATTCCTCAGCTAGCTCCATTTCTTTGCCATTGAGGCTTCTTATGTTGATAGAACTGATCTTTAACTTTGGTGATGTTGAGTTGGGGTGTGTTTTCAGATTTGTTCCAGTAGTTGACTTTTCACTGTTTGCCCTGGTTCCCTGGCAAAATTACATCAATTAGCCTACTGTACCTGTATTAATTTATTATAGGTTTTACAACATTATGTTGAGTCACATAAAAAGAACATTTTTGTAGAATTTTTCTTTATTTGAATATCTACAGAGTAAATGAGCAAAGAAAATTCTTGTTTTGTTTGCTCATCCATTAGCCAAAAAAAAAAATAAAAAAAATTAAATTTATTCACATTACTATACTTTGTTCTGTCTTCTTTTTATGCATT